>NC_140167.1:35185611-35418111 GCF_963971535.1 Notolepis coatsorum
TGGGTTAGCCCGGTGGTCAGAGAGGTGCCGTGCTGGCAGGCGCTTTGTCCAAATGCTTAATCAAACAGGAAGTAATGCGGCCAATAGTCCTTTGGGGGGAAAGCCGCTTAAATCCCTCCTTTCTTGTCAAAAGCTGGCGAGGGCAGATCAAATTAAGTGGTTTGATACTTTCTCTGCAAAGCGGATTACGCTGATTAATTCCCAAAAGTGTTTAAGTGATTAAAGCTGGTTAATGGGCCTTAGGGAGGACTTCCAAGTCCAGGGTGTCCGACTTGGCTGAGATAGTAGAGAGGTGGAGGGAAAGTCACTGGGAGAGATAACTCCATCAAACTCTCACACACACACATTCATTCACGCATGCACTCACGCATGCACACACAGATTTTTATATCTTTATTTGTGTTCACATTTAGACAAAGATATTTGAACACAAACAATAATAGATGCATACACCTTTGGAATCTCAAAATAACTCATGTATCCAGTTCAGTTCTATGAATACAGGAAGCAGTGTCTCCTCCAAATGTGGATATTTTCACAGATATAGAACAGAATGTTACCAGTGCCTTAGCTTTTGACTTGGACATCCCTGCTATCTGCAGCCCCCTCACAACTAGTCTTTGTACAAATATAAACACCAGCTATTTACATTTGTACCCGATAAGCCTCTAGGCTTCTAACTTCTCCTTCACAATGGTTATAACTTATTACGTATTTTTATTTTATTTTTTTTAACTCTTGTTAACTGTGTTAATAAATAAATACCAAAGCTGTGTAATAGCATCCTTGAGCAGTTGGTACTTGGTAAGAAATGCCTCTTCCAGACTGTAATCAAAAGTACATCGTACTTCTAAAATGGTGACCTATCTACTGTCCTCATCAACGACAACCACATCTGTAGTATTAGCTGTAACATTTGAAAAAAGACATCACAGTCAGTATTGCACAGTTTGATAGTAGTTCAAACACAAGGGTGATTGTATTTTTTTACAGAAGAGCATGTGAGGTTTTGCCCGCTGCTCACCCACTCGCTCTGTTCCTTTAAGATTTTCGGTTAATTAATTGCATTCTCCTCTCCACACGCTTCTTCCTGTAGATGCCGTTTGATTGGTGCTCCCCCAACCACACGCTTGTCAATCTCATCCCGCAGCTGTCACAGCTTGTCATTAAGCATCCCTTTTGCTTTATATACCCTGATTTCCCATTTAGTGTTGTTGGATCGTTCTGATATATTCTCTGCATTTGCCGTTCCTTCCGTCGCCTGCTTTTCCCTGTGCTTTGCCTCCCAGGACTCTCGAGGAGTATTCCGTTTGGACAACCCGTTCCCCGTTACGAAGCGCTCGCCCTGTTTGATCTGCTCGCTTCACGCACAGCGCTCTGGTGAGTTTTTGCAAGACAGTCTTTTGACTCTATCATTTTCCGTGTGTGTAATGCACTGAAGAGATCCTGTTTTTCGTTCAGACTGTCTCTCACCCTTTTTGCCTGTTTTGGATATTCACTTGGATTCATTATTGTTTGGACATTGCTCACTGTGTGTCTCACACAGAAGATTCTGTCACTTGGATTTATTGTTTGGACATTGCTCACTGTGTGTTTCACACCGAAGATTCTGTCACTTGGATTATCTGTTTGGGACAAGTCACTTCACCTGTCACCTGTCAGTTCCCAACTGTTCACTGAGCTAACCCGCTCTCTCTCTCTCCCTGTTCCGCTACCACCTCGGAGTACTGCCGGGAGGATTCTGCAGAGCGGCTCTGACGTCACGGACAGATTCCTCAAACGTAACCCCCCCCCCGGGAGAAGCTGCAGAGCAGCAACATTCCTCACATGCTTGTTTCCCAGTTTGTTTCTGTTCTCAACCAAGTTCTTTCTGTTACTCTGTAAAATAAACAAGCCCTAGATTTTGGCTAACTCTGAAACTACTCTCTCTGTGCCGTTTGCGTTTGGGGTCGGTGTCAAACCATAACAGAGCATCTGTCATTATATCCTTAACCTCTTAACCCCTAGCCATATTTTCAGAAGATTTGCCGAAATGTACATACCCAAGTAAATGGAAGATTGATCCACTTCTACAAGGTCCATTTGCATGGAGAATATAAATTATTATTATTATTATTAGTTTATTTTTCCATCTTTGATGGTGATAACACCATGCTGACAATGACCAAAAGCAGATAATATCTCACAAACCTGAACGTTATTGCCATAAAATAGAAGGTAGTTCGTTTATTTACCTTTCTGTGAACTTCTAGCAAAAAAAACATGTTGCAATCTGATGAAAAATGGCGGAGCTATGTACATTATAAAAAAATTAAAAAGTAACTATACTTACAGTAGATTTCATTCACGGTTTTTGCTGCCCTGTCAGGGGCTCCTGGTGGTACTAAATCCAGATTGAACTCTGCCATTGAAACGAGTAGATTTGGCCCGATCCATAGATGGCTATAATAAGGTCATTTATAGGCCTGATATTCTATATTCTAATATTTAATATTATATACATTATTAAATATATTAATAATATTAATATTTCAAATTGCATGTGTCCGGATGGCAGAATTCAGTACTGTATCTACAAAACCTTCTGTTTAACATCTTCCCTTTATTCATTTGCTTATTTATTATTATTATTTTTTTTTACACGTGATCTCAAGAAGGTGCTGAATGAACCTTTTTTTCATGTCTGGTCATTTTTAGCATGGTGTTATTCACTGTCAAAGATGCAAAGAAAAATCATAATTTATATTCTCCTTTGTTTCATCACAATTTACTCAAACCTATAACAGACACAATATTTCTGACACTGGGAATACAGTCCCTGAGATCCATAGATTTCCCTAGAACATGCAAATGGACCTTGTAGAAGTGGAGCAATCTTCCATTTACTTAGGTATGTATTTTTAGGTGGATTTTCAGAAAATAGGGCTAGGGCTTAACAGGTTAAGTATTGAATGAGAAACAACAATATGCAGCAGGAAGGTAAATGGTAAATACATAGTAATAGTAAATGGCTGCATTTATATAGCGCTTTTATCCAAAGCGCTTTACAATTTGTTCCTCACATTTTACCCATTCACTCACACATTCACGGCGAAGGCAACCATGCAAGGTGCCAACCTGTTCATCAAGAGCAATTAGGGGTTAAGTGTCTTTCTCAAGGACACTTGGACACACTGCCCGGGAGGAGCGGGAATCGAACCGGGAACCTCCGGATTACCAGAAAACTGCTCTACCTCCCAAGCCACTGTCTCCCACTAGGTAAACTATTGCTTGGCTCACCCTCTCTTGAACTTCACATCGTTTCACATCTATAAACAAAGAAGCTCTGAGCAAGTTCCCTGACAGTCTTATCATCACTATTCAGCATGTTAGCATGTCATCCTTCTGGCGTTGTATATCCACTGCACATTTGGAACACCGAACCCACCCTCCTGTCTAGACTGGAAATTAATGTCTCCGGTGGTGTGGGCATTCAGTACAAACCACTTCCAAGCAAACTATTTTATCATTCAGTTCACTCAGTATTTTTCACATTAGATGAACGTTGGAGAAAATATGTTGGATTCTCGATAGGGCAACCTGTCTAACAGCCTCTGACTTCATCATCAGTGGTAGTGGTGAAGCATCAATCAGGTCCAGCCTAGCAGTGAACTCAGTAGTTGTGTTACCAACACACACACATCCACCCACCCACCCACACACACACACACACACACACACACACACACACACACACACACACACACACACACACACACACACACACACACACACACACACACACACACACACACACACACACACACACACACACACACACACACACACACAGGGACCAACTCATAAGCCCTCAAAATGGAAGCTTTAACCAGCTCATAATCAGCGCTTTGTTCAAGGGACAGAGCAGTGTAGGCTTCTTGTGCCCTACCAACCAAAACACATTGCAGCAGCAGTGTCCAGGCGGTATCAGGCCACTTCAATGTGGTTGCCACCCGTTCAAAAAGGGGAAAATATCTTTCCACGTCTTTCTCAAAAAATGGAGGCACCATCCTAATATTCCTGCCTACATCAAAACCGGAACGTGACTCTGGATGCAGAGCACCCGCCTGCAAGGCAGCATGCTTATATTCAAGCTCCTTCTGTGCACGCTCGTGCTCCAACAACATTTGTTTCTCCTTAAACTCACGCTCCTCTCTCCGCTCCTCTCTCCTCTCCTCACGCTCGTGCTGTAGCTGCCTTTCCTTAAACTCCAACTCCCTTATCCTCCAGTCACCCTCTACACCAGGTAATAGCGGAGATGCGCCAGACGAAGGAGGCTCCTCCACCCTCTCCTCAAGCACCTGTTCCCTAATGAGCAAAACCCTCAAAGCACCCAAGGCAGATGGTTTCAAACGTTTCTCACTGGGAATAAGCTCGACCTTGTAGTGCACAGCAAGCTCGAGAAGCTGTTCTTTTGAAAACCTCTCCAACATGTCATGTGAAGGGTGATCCACAAAATCCCTAACGGAAGCCATCTTTTCTGCACCAGCGCCACAACCCGTTCACTTTAGAGTCACCAAAAAGCTGCCAAAAGCACCCTAGTACACACACAATCCACCTAAAGAGCCACCAAAGAAACACTAAAGAACCACTGAAGAACGACTAAAGAACCACGACGAACCACTGAAGAACCATACAGAATGCCAAAGCCACTAATAATAACCATAAAGGGACGCGGTGGCAATGTGTGCTACGGAGCGCATATTTCAAGGACGCAAAAAAAAACATAAAAATAAAACACACCCACCCCAAATAGACGTGTCATACACTCAGGGTGTTAGGTGCTACCAGGTATGCTCACCAAACACTCAAACAAACAAAATAAATCCAACAAACAATTCCAAACAGGTGCGCCTTCTAACCTGATATGACTACATATGCTTCTACGTCTAAACTGCAGAAAAAACCGGCCCACCACATGTCTACCCTAAGAAACACTAAATCAAGCCCTACCACACTACCTGTGTTTTCTGGCCGCCCTAATCTACCTACCCTTAAACTAATGCCCTGTAGACCTAACTTTCTTCAACCACACCTGCTACCAGTCAAAGATCATATACCAATCATTTCATTGACCGCCCCAGGAGTACGTGGTGCACAGGACGCTAACCAACAACCAGAAAATAATGTCCCTATCTACATGTGGTGCCCACTAAACTATATATTATAAGTAGTCACATCAAATTACAAACAAATACGGCATACTCATCTGTTTGATGAAATGGCTCAGCCCCCACGTTACAACATATGTAACGAACACCACCCAAACCATAATACGATGACACCACGTGCAACACAAAAAAAAAAACACCAAACAAAGTTCTAGGGGTAAAAGATCCCGGACGAGCGCCCAACTGTTACGACCCTGGTTCAAGGCCCGCAACCTATGTGCAAAACCGACACCAAAACCTGTGTATCTAACTCAAAGTGCTACTATCTCAAGGAACTATTAATATAAATGTTAACTAAAGTACTAAGGTAACCCAACGGACAAGGACTAGAAGAACGTGACAGCTCTTTCTCTAAGCACAGACAGTGCATGTGTGTTACTAGGTGTTATGGTTTGTAACCGACCCCAATCGCACAACACAAGACAGGTATGAGAGTAAGCCAAGAACTGGGCATTTATTGAAAACAACAGAAAAGCGGCACTGTCCCTTTAAGGGAGAACACAAAGCACTGGAAAACAAGAACTAGGGAAAAAGGGCAAAGTGCCTTTAAGAGGCGAGCTGGCTAAGGGGAAGGCTAAGGGAAGGCTAAAGGACAGGGCCAGGGCGAGGGACAGGGCAGGAACAGGGGCACTGGAGAGGGGAACAGGAACAGAGGCCCGCGGGGGCGGGCTGGAGACAGGGACAGAGAAAACAGGGTTAAGGCCTTGGACAGGGCGAGGGACAGGGGCACTGGAGAGGGGAACCGGAACAGAGACCCGTGGGGGCGGGCTGGAGACAGGGACAGAGAAAACAGGGTTAAGGCCTTGGACAGGGCAAGGGACAGGGGCACTGGAGAGGGGAAACAGGGAAGGGGCTAGCAGAGGGAAAGGGTAGCTGCCAGGGCACTGATAGCTACAGGGCCTATGCTAGCTGTACTGCTACATTAACATAGAGGCTGCGCTAGCTGCCGGAGCTAGGCTAGCAGACAGGGCTGGAACAGGGGCACTGGAGAGGGGAACAGGGAAGGGGCTAGCAGAGGGAAAGGGTAGCTGCCAGGGCACTGATAGCTACAGGGCCTATGCTAGCTGTACTGCTACATTAACAAAGAGGCTGCGCTAGCTGCCGGAGCTAGGCTGGCAGACAGGGCTGGAACAGGGGCACTGGAGAGGGGAACAGGGGAGGGGCTAGCAGAGGGAAAGGGTAGCTGCCAGGGCACTGATAGCTACAGGGCCTATGCTAGCTGTACTGCTACATTAACATAGAGGCTGCGCTAGCTGCCGGAGCTAGGCTGGCAGACAGGGCTGGACCAGCATGAGAGAACAAGCTAGCTGGAAGGACAGTCCTAGCTGTGGGGAACTGACCTTGCTAGCTGAAGGGGCAGTCCTAGCAGTGGGGAAAACTGACCTTGCTAGCTGAAGGGGCAGTCCTAGCAGTGGGAGAAAACTGACCTTGCTAGCTGAAGGGGCAGTCCTAGCAGTGGGGAAACTGACCTTGCTAGCTGAAGGGGCAGTCCTAGCAGTGGGGAAACTGACCTTGCTAGCTGAAGGGGCAGTCCTAGCAGTGGGAGAAAACTGACCTTGCTAGCTGAAGGGGCAATCCTAGCAGTGGGAGAAAACTGACCTTGCTAGCTGAAGGGGCAGTCCTAGCAGTGGGAGAAAACTGACCTTGCTAGCTGAAGGGGCAGTCCTAGCAGTGGGGAAAACTACACAAAAGTGGAGGCATGCAGAGGGACCGGGTTAGCTGCCTGGGCATGGCTAGCTACAGGGCCTATGCTAGCTGCAAGGGCTGCATTAACATAGAGGCTGTGCTAGCAGCCGGGGCTAAGCTAGCAGACTGGGGCCATGCTGGTAGTAGAGGCCTAGCAAGCTGCAGGGGAGCTAACGAGGCTAACAAGGAAGCTACAGGGGAGTCAACAGGCTAACAGGGGAGCTAACAGGGAAGCTAACAGGGGAGTCAACAGGGGAACTAACAAGGCTAACAGGGGAGCTAACAGGGGAGACTAACAGGCTAACAGGGGAGCTAACAGGGAAGCTAAACAGGGGAGTCTAGGGCCAGAGCTGCTTATAGGGATGGAGTAGGAGGGCGCAGGCTAGACGTCTGGAGTGGGGCGCGTCGGCTTGGAGAACGCGCCGGTTCGGAGAGCGCATCTGGCGCGGGGTCTGGAGTGGTGCGCGTCTGCTTGGAGAACGCGCCGGTTCGGAGAGCGCATCTGGCGCGGTGTCTGGAGTGGTGCGCGTCTGCTTGGAGAACGCGCCGGTTCGGAGAGCGCATCTGGCGCGGGGTCTGGAGTGGTGCGCGTCTGCTTGGAGAACGCGCCGGTTCGGAGAGCGCATCTGACGCGGGGTCTGGAGTGGTGCGCGTCTGCTTGGAGAACGCGCCGGTTCGGAGAGCGCCTCTGGCGCGGGGGGCTGGAGTGGTGCGCGTCTGCTTGGAGAACGCGCCGGTTCGGAGAGCGCATCTGGCGCGGGGTCTGGAGTGGTGCGCGTCTGCTTGGAGAACGCGCCGGTTAGGAGAGCGCATCTGGCGCGGGGTCTGGAGTGGTGCGCGTCTGCTTGGAGAACGCGCCGGTTCGGAGAGCGCATCTGGCGCGGGGTCTGGAGTGGTGCGCGTCTGCTTGGAGAACGCGCCGGTTCGGAGAGCGCATCTGGCGCGGGGTCTGGAGTGGTGCGCGTCTGCTTGGAGAACGCGCCGGTTCGGAGAGCGCATCTGGCGCGGGGTCTGGAGTGGAACACTGGAATACCTCCCGTAGATAATTAGAGAGCGCAGTACTGTGTCCCACTCCAGGCAAACGGCGACAGGTGGCGAAGGCTTGTACCTCGTCTCACGCCGGAGATGAAACAGCATACAGACAGATAGGGAATCTCCCGTAGGAGCTTACAGATAGAGAATCTCCCGTAGGAGTTTGCAGAACGACCCGACGAGGACTGGGGGGGAGATCGAGCTATTTAAAGCCCACTGGGGCGCTAATTAGAACACACATCAGGTGCGAGATAGTAATTGATACTTGACTAGAAGTGTGTGTTCGGCACGGACCAATCAAACACATAATGACAGGTAGTCCAAGGGTGTGGGCTGCTGAAGAGCAGACGAGAGTAAATTAACGCGAGGGTGGGGGCTGGAGAGGTGAGGAGACAGGGAATCAAAGGTCCAGGGAACAGGAATTAAAGGTCCAGGGAAGAGGCGAACCTCACACTAGGTCTGCCTTTAAAGCTCCCCAGCAGGTAACCATTCAGCACTAATTGGCTAATTGGCAGGCCTCACCTGCATGCCCGGTGACACAGGAGTGATCAGGCCTCTAGTACATAACAGTCATGTTGGTTAAGAAAGGAACTGTGCCTGGTCTCATGCCAGATACTCTGTACATTGTACATTGGCTCATCATTTAGACAACTTAGAAATACTGTAAATGTGCTTCAGCTGTGAGAAAAGCTCAATAAAATTATTATCTGAGCACTGAGTCGTCGATGAAATGTCTCTCTGCACTTGACCCATCCCGTCGTCCTTCCCCCCAAGGGCAGCCGGGAGCAGACGTGCTCCTGTCCGTCTTCATCAGGGACTCAACAGCGTTAAAGATCTGTTCTGCATGTTTTTCCATTGGGTTTATCTTATTGGGAGGGGAAACCCTTGCGAGCATGGGGAGAACATGCAAACTCCACACAGAAAGACCCGGGACATATCCCACCTGGGTATCTGGCAACGTGGCAACCTGGTCCCCAAGCATCGAACCCAGAACCTTCTAGCTGTGAGGAGAGTGTTAACCACTACACCACGTGCCGCCATATGGTGACTGCATGATTTCTGAACAGAATAAGATTTGCCTAGCCTTTAACAAACACTTTGCTGATGCTGGGCATCTATTTGAAAATGAATACTTAGTATTGTGTGCACTATGAACAATGCTTCTCAGTTTGATTTTCATCCCTTCCATCCTAATGATGTAATTCAAGCATTGCAAGCCATTGATAACAGGAGTTGTTACATGGAGAAGATACATTTTATTATTATTTTCTAAAACATTCAGCTCCAATTATTATCAAGCTATTAACACCTGTATTTAATCTGTCTATCTCAATGGGCAGATTCCTTAGTGTTTGGAAATCAACCCATGTGATTCCTTTACATAAAGGAGGTGATAGAGAGGATTTCAATAATTACTGCCCAATCTCCAAACAACCCTATTTAGCTAAAATCATGGATCAACTCAAGTCTTTTCTTTCAAGTCACTCAGTTTTAAGTCCACACCAACCTGGATTTAGAGCTAATTACACACTATTTAAACTGTTACATTAGTTACAGATGATATAGTATTTGCATTAGATTAAATATTTTTTTAAAGAAACACTGTGCTGCCCTTTTTGTGGATACCGTTGATCACCCTTTGCTTTTACAAAAAGCATGTAATATTGGTTTGGGTAAAAAGGCTTGTGACTGATTTAAAGAATTATTTCTTTGAAAGGTGTAGCACTTGTGTCAGTAACAGTAACAGCTGTTTGCCACGGACCAGTTCTAGATTCGAATGAGGAGAGGAGTAATATACACAGTTAAAGGAATGGTAGACCAGAGACAAGGTTATAACAATGACCGGTATTTTATTCTCAAACAGCGCGCTAGCTAGACAATTGCAATACATACAAACGTGAAGTAGTGTGAAGTAGTGTGAAATATCCCTTTTTAGGTTCTTTCTCTAACTACTCCTTCTTTCAGGAGGGTTAGTTCGATATCAGGTTCTAGGTTGATTGGATCAACACATTTGGTTCGGTTCAGACTTCTCTGAGGTTATCACTAGTTAAAAGCTAGGTTTAAGGTTGGACATTAGATGTATCCCCTTTTCGTGAGTAACTCGTTATCTTTTCTTCTGCAATTGCAGATCAGTAAACTCTATATCAGTTTATCATTTCAGTAAACTCTATATCAGTTTATCATTTCAATTCGGTAGGTAAGTGTTTAAACATATTCATTTAAACCTTTAAGTGTGCAGGGAATGCAAGTACCTTATTAGGTGAAATTACCCTTTAAACTCTTCCTTTGCAGGTGTAATACGAACAAAGTACCAATAGAAATATTCAGGAATGCAAATACCTTATTATAAGTATTTAGGTGAAATGACTCTTTAAACCATCTTTCTTTACAGGAGAACCATCAGCGATTCAACTATAATCAATATGTTATCAATGACATTCAAGTATGTTACTGGGTGCATTGACCCTTTAACTCTTCCTCTTTACAGGATAATTATCAGTAGTTCAAGTATCTTATTGGGTGCATTTACCCTTTAACTCTCCCTTTTTACAGGAGAATTATCAGTAGTTCAAGTATCTTATTGGGTGCATTTACCCTTTAACTCTCCCTTTTTACAGGAGAAATATCAGTACCCATATATACAATGTGCATCAATCAAATACAAAATACAATATCAAAATACAAAAGGTGAAACGGGGTCAAAAGCCCTTGGAAGTCCTTGTGTTCTCGTTCAATCAGTTCGTATCATAGAAAAGTCGTATAGGTCATAATATCCTTGGAAGTTCTTGTGACTCAAGTTCAATTAGTTCGTTAATTCCTGATCCACTTCCTCACTGGGAATGAGGAAGGTAATTCACAATCCTACCAGACTGTTGAGGCAACAGGAGTAACAGATCAGGCTCCTGGGTATAGCCCTGATCTAGATCTGAGGTTCTTTGGGTTGGCTCGCCATCTTGTGTCGGTCTGGCACACCGCCTCGTCCCGCGTGGGCACACATGATGAGTGGTGGTCGGTCGGGACTCCTGGGAACTCTTCCCAGGGGTGGAAACGGGGTGGTAGAAAACCTGGCCTGCGTAACAGGCATTCAGAAAATAAAAACTATTTACCATCTTTCATTGCTTTATCATCTTTTCATTGCTTTTAGAATGAATAATCAATCAGGCTACTTTTGGCTATGCTAAGCTAAAGTAGGCTACAATATCACAGCACGTGGGAACGTCCATTTGACTTATGCTAAATTAGGCTAAAGTGCACTGATTTAGGATTGTAGGAGATCCGGGGCTTAGTTTTTTTTACTTCGACACCACAACCTTTAACTTATACCACCACCTTAAAGCGGACAAAAGGCACTAGAGAACACTTAAATTCACACCCTTTAATTAATGAAGCAAACTATAATAATTTATAATAATAATAATAATAATAATAATAATAATAATAATAATAATAATAATAATAATAATAATAATAATAATAATAATAATAATAATAATAATAATAATAATAATAATAATAATAATAATAATAATAATAATAATAATAATAATAATAATAATAATAATAATAATAATAATAATAATAATAATAATAATAATAATAATAATAATAATAATAATAATAATAATAATACACTGTGTTTGTATAGCACCTTTCATACAAGAATTGCAGCTCAAAGTGCTTCACAGCAGTACAAAAAGACAGGCATAAAATTAGCACAACATTGGCAGATCAAGAGCAATGCATAAAGTGCAGACATAAAGCATAAAATAGATAGCAGTCAAATAGACAAAGTCAAGGTAAGACATAGAACATTAAATCACATCGTTTTTCATATTAGGATCTAAGATCTAGGGTTAACTCGCCGAACGTTGAGCGGCAGGACCCCCGAAAACCAGAGTATAGTCGGGTTTTCATCGTTGTTTCTTTTATTCGATATTTCCATTCATAAAGACATGCCCGGCAGCCTGTGTTATCACTGGGGATGGGTCTGAGATCTCAAAAGTCCAATACCGCCGCATAACACCTTGCGGCCGCTATTGCACTCCATTTGAAACGATGTGGCTTGGTGTCTGTCATTTTGGAAATGACACCAGACCACCCTGAAAGTACACTCATATTCACGACGGTATAAAACGGAAATGTATGGATGGAAGAATTATCCGTTTTTTGCATCTTGACCAGAAGAAACTCAATGACAATCGACTATAATATTAGATCCATAGCTATAATATATAATATAGCTTTAGGCCTGCAAACACAGCCACGTATCCCCATGTTAAAAGGCGCTGGCCTTTCAACAGTAACAGTAAACAGCGCCATCTGGTGCTGAAAGTGTTAATAATTATGCGTCTTTGTTTACGGTTTGATTATCACTGATACAAAGTAAAATAGTGCAGTGCAATAAAATAGTTAGTAAAATAGAATAAAATAATGCAATAGTGCATTGCAATAAAATAGTTATCATCGTATTTTTTCGGGAGGCCGGTAAGGAGTGCATTACAGTAGTCGAGTCGGCTTGAGATAAAGGCATGGATCTGGTTTTCAGCGTCCTTTTGATTTATAAATGGCCGTACTTTAGCTATGTTTCTAAGGTGGAAGAATTATGTTTTTGTCAACTTGTTGATTGTGATTTAAAGCTTAGGTCTGAGTCTACCATAACACCAAGACTTAACTCACTCAAATACAGTTAGCAGCTGGATAGACTACAGATGGAAATTAGCTTCTGCTAAATCTGGTGCAAACATATCTTCATGTAACAATGATTAATTGTCCCAAAAAAAATATATAATAATAATATTTATATATATATATATATATATTTTTTTTAATAGATTCAGGGCTTTTCAGAAAACATTCGGGGCTTGAGCCCAAGTAGCCACCCCCTAGCCCCGCCCCCTGATGGAAACATTCCTCACATTCCATATTAAACTCTGAAAAGCAGTCAAAATGTATATAGACCATGTTCTTATCATACAGCATATCAATACAATTATAAGTACTTCTGAAATGGTTTCTTTCTAGTTTTCATTTAACCAAATTGAGCTTGGAGCTTCGCTAGCATGACTCAGGATGAAGCTACATTATTAGCTGATAGCATTGAGCTAGCGATTTTGCACACTCGACAATGAAACAGCACAATATTGATGAAACTCACCAAAACGCTTCTGGAAGTGGTATGTTCTTTAACAGAAACAACCACTTCGGTTTTGTAACTGGGGGAATCTTTTATGACTGTTTGATAACTATTTCGTGGTGCTGGTTCATTTCGGTGCCATCAGTATTCAGCATCTGGTCATTCTCCGTCAATCTCTAATCTCATCTGCCTGAGGCGAGGCGTGAACTACACACCTAACTCACGTTCTGAGGTAACTTAAAGGGGCAGTGAGGCAATTCAAAGGATTTGGTCAAAAGCGTTGTTAACCTCACATACATATACATATGACCCAATAACATTAACTATTTATGTTCTTACACAATAGCATTAACTATTTATGTTCTTATTCAATGGCATTAACTATTTATGTTCCTATAACTAAATAGTTATGAATCTGAAACCTGGGTTACAAAGGCATCAGTGTGTGAAGTCGGGAAGTGCCCAATCAGAGTTTTTGCCTGTAACAAAAGGTGTTCTGCAAGGTTCAATTTTGGGTCCCATCCTCTTTACTATTTATATGAATGATATGGTCTCTTCTTTGAATGGTTGTCAGGCCCATCTTTATGTTGATGATACTATTGTATATTGTATTGTTAATTCTGTAAAACTGGCTATGAAGAACTAGCAAATAAAATTAATGTCATGGTTTTCTCTAATCTCTTCTACTGTAATCTGCATACTGTATCTCTGTTAACAGATCAAACTTTAAACAGGTTACATAACACAAGTATCTGCATCTGGCTCAATGACACATTTACATTTAAATACCACATCAGGAACCTTGTTGACAAATTACAACAAAAGATTGGCCTTTTATACAGAAATAAAGCTTCCCATTGTTTTGTAGGAAGAGGATTGTTGAATAAACGTTCCTATCAATTCTGGATTATGGGGATGTAATTCACAGACATGCTGCTGACTCCACATTTAGGACCTTAGATTATGTTTACCACTCAGCTCTGATGTTTATCTACAATACTCACCACTGTATTCTCTATGATAAGGTATGATAAGGTGGGTTGGTCTTCTCTGACTGAGAAATGCAAAAATCATTGGTATCTGTTAGGGGTGTAAAGGTACACGTATCCGTACCGAACCGAACAGTTTCAGTGTGTACCGTACCGAACGGCTGTAGTGTGTACCGAACGAATACAACGGTATATGTTAACCGCCCACCGGGAGCTGTTTTTTTCACAATCTAATATAATTATTATTATTTTTTCTTTTCTTTACAAGTCGATTATTAATTTCAATATAGAATATTCGTTGACAGCCCTACACGTACAATTAGTTACTGCACATTACATCACCCCTGAGTGGAACATGGAAAGCCAAACTTTCCCCCACTGTACCGAAAACCCATACCGTACCGTGACTTCAAAACCGAGGTACGTACTGAACCGTGGTTTTTGTGTACCGTTACACCCCTAGTATCTGTACATCCTATAAAGCCCTGGTCAGAACATTACCATCATATATTATACTTATGTTACTTTGTTATTATACTTCGAACATACATGTATGTTATTATACTTCTAACATACAAGTTACATTGTTATTATACTTATAACATACTTATATGTTACATTGGAACCCTGGTCCACTTTTAACTTGCTCCAGTTATTCAGGTACTTCATGCCAGGACTGATCTTGGAAAGACTGCTTTCAGTTTTAGTGCAGCAGACTCCTGCAAAGTGACATAAAACATAAAACTACTGTACTTTTATACCTCTTGGACACGTTAGGCTTGCACTTAATAACCGTCCATTACTTGCCTGTTTTACAGTTTTTATCTGATGTTGTTAATTTGTATGGTTGTAATTTTAACTGATTGTTTGTTGATCTTGTATGTTAGTGTTTTTCCTCTGTGTAATCTCGGCATCATTGTAAATTAGGGCCAACCTCAATTCATTCTCCAATCATTTTGAATAAGGGTTGATGATGATGATGTCCTCAGTATTTTTTCTAGTGTTTTTTTCTTTTCTTTTTTGCCCCATAATACTGAGTTGAATACACCAGTTGATTAGCCAACACTTGCAAAATTATTTTGTCTGCAGGACTGCTTTTGTAATGGGTAAGAAGTCTGATTGGGCTTTCCAAGTTTTCGCACACACTGTGTAGTCTATTCAAAAGAGAATGGTCAACTATATCCAATGCCAGTGGCGGCTGGTCCATAGAGGATGCTAGGGCATCGCCCCCCCCCCCCCAGGTGGAAAGAAAAAAAGAGAAGAAAGAAGTGGTTTTGTATTTTATTATAATAGTAGATTTCGACAGCAAAAAATTGATTTTTTTTTAATAAATAATAATTACTAATTTTAAGTATGTTTGTGTTTAAAATGCACAATAATGTGTAATATATCAAATATAAATAATTTTTTGTGCGTCCTGTCATCCCCTCTCTCTTCTGGGGCGCTATAAATATAGCCCCAATGTCTGGGCGTTAGTGTGCAACGCAGCCAATTGAAAAATGCACAGAGCAACATAAATGGACCTAGCAACTAAATTTTGCCAATCAGCATCTTTTTCTAGCACCCCAAGCAGAGTCTGTGAGGATTGGTCCATTACCACACGCTTCCAGGTACCAATTACCTCCACACTGTTTTTCCTCGTTTTTTCCTGGACTCAAGACCTTTCTGTTTTTTGTGTGTTTCGTTAACACTGAAGAGGTATCGCCTTTGTTATTTCTGGATTCAGCTTTATTACTGGACTGCCTCGTAATCCCTGCGTTCGGTTATTGACATTCCTCTGTTTCTCTGTTCCTCTCCGAGTGGATAGACAGTAAGCTGCAGAGCCGCAGAGCCAGAGGCCGCAGCGCCACAGAGCCAACTCAGCTCTGGGCCGAGCTGCAGAGCCGCAGAGACTACTCTGCTCAAGGACATTCCCCCTGAATGCTTTATGTTGTTTTTTCGCTCTTTCTGTTTGTAAATAAATACGCCCTTAGTTTTTGGCTAACTCTGAACTACCTGTCTGTGTCGTGCTGTTGGGGTTGTTTACAAACCATAACAGAGTCATTGTCGAATTGTCTATTCACTCTATTGGCTGAGCGTGGCATTCGTGTGACATCACGTCCAGAATCGCGTCCACCAGGAAATACCATACGCTAATAGTTGTTGTCGTCGTCGGAAATTGACAATAATTACTAGATACATTCAGACAGTGTTGGATCTAACAAAATGGATTCATATGGACACGTTTATGGAAAGTTCAAGCCGGGACCACAAAGCTTCTCGAAGGGTTAACTCATTCCCCGCCAACAACGTTTATATACGTTATTGGGCGCCATCCTTTGAACGCCAACCACGTATATATACGTTATTTGATCGTTTTTCCTTTTTTCCGATATTTTTATTCATTATTCATCCAGGGACCGTGTTACCATAGGGAATGAGTCTGAGATCGCCAAAGTGCAATCGCGGCCGCATCCAGCTAGATGGCGGTATCGAGCACCCTTTGAAACCTTGTATCTTGGCCTGTGTAACGGCCAAATGTCACCGGGCTCACTTTTCTTTGTCGGGCGAGCGGAGCAGTTATAACGATCGGATTGAGAAGCGTCAAATGCTCCCGATGCATGATGTGTGGTGGATTACAGATGCAGCACTCAAAAATCTAACCAATTCTGCTGCTTGTGTGCTGCTTGTGTGCTGCTTGTGTGCTACTTGTGTGCCACTTAAGTCTAGCACTCAGGTGTTAATTTTCGGGGGCTGGTGGCTGGGTCTAAACGTGAACAAAGGGAGGGTACTTAACTTAAGTGCCTCCCCAGGGAGGGGGTCGGGGGCTACTGCCCTCAGACCCCCAAGATCATTTGTATATGGGCAGTCTGACTTGGGGTACTGACCATATATTAGTGTTGCAATTAGGGATGCTCGATATTGGCTTTTTTACCGATACCGATATTCCGATATTGTCCAACTCTTAATTTCCGATACCGATATCAACCGATACCGATATATGCAGGGTTTCCCCCCCCAAAAAACTGAATAATTTCAGGTAACTAATAATTTCACTGGATATATATATAACAAATATTGTTATTGTTTTTAAATTTTTTTTTACCGATACCGATATTTTCCGATATCACATTTTACTGCCGATATCGGCCGATAATATCGGTCGGCCGATAATATCGGACTTCCCTAGTTGCAATGCATGATAAGTAAACAGTGAAAAAAGCTAAGGAATCGGATGGAGCTGGGACATTTGGTACGAATACAAATTTAAGATGAAAATCTCCCCAGCCTGTGGGAGCAGGGGCGGACCTTCCTACAGGCGATATAGGCGGTCGCCTAGAGCGCCACCCAGAGGGGGGCGCCAAAAATAAAAAAAATATTTTATTTTTTTTTTTTTTTTTTTTTTTCTGTGCAGTTTTGGCGCCCACCTCTATATCTGCAACCATTATTTTTACATTAAAAAAATTCTAACATAAGGGAAAATGAGCCAAAAATCTAAAACGGTCGGTCGGTCTGAGCCTCAGCTTTAGGTGTTCACAGTCAGAACATGCTAGAGCGCTGTGCATTGATGGGTATCGGTCAAGTGTTTATAGAATTGAACATTGAGGAAAGAAAGACTAACGTTAGAGAACTATGAAGAAAAAAGCAAAAAAAAAAAAAAAATAAAAAAAAAAAATAAAAAAAAAAAAAAAAAAAAACATTGGGGGGGGGGGGGGGGGGGGGCGGCGCAGTGGTGAATCTCGCCTAGGGCGCCAAATGGGCTAGGTCCGCCCCTGTGTGGGAGGCAGTGGAGGTGTGAAATCTGGCCCGGTCCAGAATAATAGGAGTCACAAAATCACAGCAGGAGAGGCAGGAGAGGAGCAGGAGATGAGCAGGAGAGGAGCAGCAGATGAGCAGGAGAGGTTTGATTTTTGAGTGCTGCATCTGTATGTTGATTTCGGAATAGTAGCGTGTCCAGGCAAGAAACACCAACGTTTATAGTAGAATTGACGTATAAGGATATTACTCAGCTTATCGGGAATTACCCCAGACCATGCTATAACTATACTTATATTCACCACGGTATAACACTGGAACGTATGGATGAAAAAATTTATTCTTTTCACATATTGAACGATAGATAGGTGATGTCAAATGGGCCATAGTATTGTATCCATAGCTATAATATAGAATATAGTTATAGCTTTACAAACAAGGTGACACACTCCTATCTTTTAAAGCATTGTCATAATCACGGCGAGAGCTTTCCTCACCCATCCTCCTTCCACACCATCACGGCGAGAGCCTTCCTCACCCCTCATCCTTCCACACCCTTATATGGGCAGCATCCGACCCCAGCATTCCCACGCTGCCAGAGGGACATCAATCAGCGCGGCTGTGAGGGATTTCCTCATCAACAAACCCCTACATCAGCCCACGGATCCTGCTCTCCCTCGTCGCAGTGTTTACCTAACAACCTAGGTACGACGACGCACCCTAGCCTTGCTACTCTGTCCTTGTTGCATACCTTGTCCTAATCTTTGTTCTCCCTGTGCCCAGGACCACCGCTCCCGAGCTACGCCGTCTCCCGAGACACCACCCGCATGGACGCTCCTGTGCTACACGAGGAGTGCACCTGCTTGCGTCTATTTTGCACATTCCTGTACTGTCATACATGTCTGCTTGGGGCCTAAACCAACCTAAAACGCTCCATTCTCTCTCCTCCTGTGTTCTGCTATTGGGCTCCGCCACTGCTGCCCTAACAAGCGTGGCAGCGCTAGAACGGGACCCCGTCTAATCCCTAGCGGTCAATGAGTTAAGCGTGACACGCGACGGCTCTTCCAATTCGTACGTGATGTTCTACCGGCAAAAAAGTGAGTCTCACAGCCTCAATGTATACTGTTCTGTAGTTACTGAAACTGATTGAATATGGCACCGCCCCACCTAGAATAATCTTCACCAGCCGCCACTGTCCAATGCTTTTGACAGATCTATAAATATTTGCCTCTTTCAGCATACAGTCTTGGAATTGCATAAATCGGGTATGACTGGAAATCTGACACTGTGGATCCAATGAGCCAAACTGTATTCATGTGTGGTGATGATGACAGTCCATATAGTAGCCATATAAATGTAGTGAGGTCTTTTTTATTTATTTAAAAAAAAAATTACTTGACCTCACTGTATAAAATGACCTATTGTGACCTAGGATAATCACACAGGTTATAACTTTACAACCACAAACTAGAACAGTGGTCCATTCAGATGATGTATATCTTGCCTAGATATATTGAAAATAGGGGTGGGTTTCTGAGCCATTTTCAGAACAGAAGTGCTCACCATCCAATTGCAGATAAATGCAAATCTCCAGATGTCTCCAGATGTTTTTTTTAATATACCAATTCACAGCATGCATGCAAGGTGTTCTGCAAGATCTTGGTGTTAATGAGGTATGTTGGAGGTATTTTTGACCATGTTCAGTAATGTAACAAATTATGTCAACATAAACATTGCAACAGTTTATGCGACATAATTGAACATGGCAATCATTAGACATAGATACAATGTCCCAAACCTCTATCCAGGCAAAGTTTGTATTGCCTATTACAGTTTTTTACGACTGCTTTGATGCATTTTGCACATCAGAGTTTCAATGTGAAAAACTCAAAATGCAAATTGCCAAACTGACTTTCAAAATGCATACTCTAACAGTGGTTCCCAAAGTGCAAGCCGCCATGGGAGGGTCGCCAGATGATTTCCAACTAAATAAAAACTAAAAAATATTTTAAATTTTTTTTTAAATTTTTTTTTAATACAGTCAGGCCACTGAACTTAGAAGCAGGCCAGGCCAGTGTTTCTAGTTGCAGCGGTGCAATAGTTAGATAACCTAGGTGGGGAACAACCAGGAGATCACTGCAACTCACACAAGTTTGAGAACTATCTCTCTCTCTCTCTCTCTCTCTCTCTCTCTCTCTCTCTCTCTCTCTCTCTCTCTCTCTCTCTCTCTCTCTCTCTCTCTCTCTCTCTCTCTCTCTCTCTCTCTCTCTTGCTCACACACACACAAAGTGAGCCACATGTGATTGGTGGAGGTGGGACCCTTACAAAAAACTAAAAATCCATCAAAATCAGTGTTGTTGTTAATCATTGACACCTGTAATAATCCCCCCCAGAAAAATCTACTTTGCATTTGATATATTGCAAATATATGCCATCACACACACATTTAACGCAAATATGTGGTGTTATGATCAGGGTTGAAGTTGAATAAAAGATTTATGAAAGAAAAAGTGGTAAATTATTTCAACATATAGTAATATTTTATGGTGTTTTTGAAGAGGACAATTTAGTCCCTTTTGGTAAGAGTGAGTATTTTTTTCAATCTGACATTACAAAAAAAACGAAAATCCATCAAAATCAGTGTTGTTGCTAATCATACATATGCTAGCCTGTTTTTTAACAATACTCTGTGATGCCATCACAAACACTGGCATTTAAAGGGTACAAATAAAAAATGTCCTGCACCAGAATGCAGGAAATGAAGTCTTTGTAACAAAAAAAATCCTGGTGGGGGACTGCCAAACGTTCCTGTAAACATGTTGTGACCTGTGTATTTACCACGTCTCCCAGTCACACAAGTCACACGAGTCTCCCAGTCACACAAGTCTCCCAGTCACACAAGTCTCCCAGTCACATGAGTCTCTCACAAGTCTCCAAGTCAATTTCAATAATTTCAATATACAGTTACTGTACAGTAAATTACACATATTGACTTACCGATTATTTAAAAATCGTCGTGCCTCCTTGGCCACGACCACAACCCTGTCTTTCGTTGTGATACTGTAAACTTTTGCATAATCTATTCTCTGATTTGACACTGGTATTTTACGGTAATTTTGCATGCTGTATTACATTTTGAACCCAACATTTGCAGTATAGCATTCTGTGTTACTGTAATAGCTGATAACGGAGTCTTCGAAAATATCCAGTCAATCAGCCTCACGACTATTGGGTGAACATTGAAAAAGCACCAAGTAACCCTTTTTTACTGTTCTTTACAATAGTTTGTGTAGAAGGGTGGATTATCCCTGCTTGTGGGAGTAGTAGTACACAGACACTGGGTAGTAGGATACTATAGTATTGGACCTATAAGTACCCCCGTCTTTGGCCCGAAACGTCGTTCTGGAGGGCTTGCAGCTGGAGTGATGGGGCCCAGGATTTACTAACCTGGGGACTGGTACTCTGGTCTCCCTCGCCTTCCAAGGCGGTCAGCAGTAGCTCCCCACACACCCTCACTTCCCCCAGTACCTCCGACAGCCCTCCCACACCCAGTGACTGTCAGTTCAATAGTATTATTGGGCTTCCCTTTAAGCAGTACCCTTTCTTGACCACCTGTTCAAATGCTATTCTGTGAATGGGGTGTAAGGGTTAAATAATTATGCAGTCACAATATTTACCCAGGGGTTAGAATAGCAAATGGAAAATGGAAGAAACAGACATACAGACAATGATCCCAATAAGGTCTACTTTTACTGAAGCCTGGGCATGTTATCCATTACAATTAACATTTATTTATTCATACATGGCACCGGGTGCTCTCACTGTTATAATGTAGGGGAAGCTCTTCCCACCATAGGCACCGCGTGCTCAATACATTAAAACACCCCGCTTGTACTAGGGTAACCCAGGCATAAAGTAGAGAAACAATGGGAATTCAAATAACCAAATAATCAAATAATCAAATAATCAAATAATCAAATAAAACCAAGTAAATGTGGGCCCACGTTACCAAAAGAAAACCTAACCTAAGCCGGCTTAAATTGTTCGGGGTACCCCTTAGACACTGGTTGTTAGCGTTCACTTGAATGGACTTTGCTGTTGATACACGTGGTACCGTTAATACTTAGCCAAGATGGTGGACCCACCCTTGTCACCACTCGTCCAGGTGACAAGATGGCGTCAGCGATCCCGCGAGCACAGCCAGCAGGCTGGGCGAACAGCATAGGCAGTGGTTAGCTGGAGGAGCGTGCTGGATGGCGTCCTCTGCTGGTGGGAAGAGGCGTCCTCTGTACCGTCTGGGAGACGTCCACCGCTGGCTGTTGCTGGCTTGCTGCTGTCGCGCGAGCTAATACTGTTGCTACCCTAAACACAGCTAAGCTTCGGGTCGGATGCACCCTCCTGCTATATCGGTTGTACTACTAACGCAACGTGGCTGGCTATACCACCGGTTCTTCAGCGCCGTGCGCCCAGTAGTCTACTCAAGTCAGATGGAGCCGCTAGCAGTATACTAATACACCGCACACAGTAACTACTATAACCCGCTAACGTTAGACGTTAGTCTCGTTAACTCTAGACGTTAGTCCTTCGGTTCTGTATCTCTTACTCACACACTATCGCTGATACTTCTAGGATAACCCGTCACTAGCAAGTACTTCTTATCACCCGTTGCTCGTTCCAACGGGGCTCTCTTCTTATCACCCGTCGCTCGTTCCGACAGGGCTCTCCAACAGCGGGGGCTCGTTTGAGCACCCGCCCACTGTAACTGTGACTGATCACGGTCAAGTCCACTGCCGAAGAGAGCTTCCTGGTACTCTCGCTCCCAGGTAACTCCCTCTTCCTCGTTGCTTTCCTCTCTCCACCGATCCACCTGCCACCACTGCCACTCCGCCCCCTGCTGGCAACCTCCACTGGTCCCACTCAAGGACCGCTCCAGAAAGGGAAAAAGGGCTCAATGTTATTGTTAGTAATCCATACTGCAGCCGGAGAAGAGTAGCACCTCACCTCGTCGTTAGACTGGGCGAGCTATCCAAAGGAACACTGTTAATCACACGTTATACACACACAGGGAAAGTAACAGTTAGTTAGCACTTCTGAATACTTTGTAGAATATTCAAGCTGCTACATTTGTTTACTGTAACTGCTTTTGTTTTTACTGTACAATACAGAGCATTACTGTATGTATTTTTCTTTACTGTAATGATTAAACTTAAAATACTGTAATTGTTGTGAAGGATCAGATTAAACCGAATATATATATTTATTTATGGATATATATTTAATAGTATTTGTATATCGTTTGATATCCCCTGTATATTCCTTGTACATATACACTGAATATCCCTTTAGTCTACTAACAGCCCATAATAGTTTCATTCTACCATTGGACAAGAACCTGGCGCCAGCAGCCAAGCCCCTTGGTTCAAGTTCAATCGTGCCGACGAACATGTCGTTACAAGCCCGGTTCCGCGTAGGAATACGTCTGGCGAAATACAAATGGTACTATTTGTTCACAGCGCATATATATATGGCGCAAGTAAAGTAGAACTTTCTTTTAGTCCATTAGTCCTTTACCCTCCAACCTAGTAACAGACGTGAAGCCTCACCCACGACGCACGTGTGGTGCAGTATGGCCTACTTGGCCTCAGAATAGGCATTGAGACATCGTGTGGATTAATAGTTGAATTGTCATAGTTTGGCACTATACCGTCGAGTGGGACGTATTTCTATTAAGTTAATAATAGTCTATTATGTATGGTGCATCGTTCGGTTAGAGTTATAAAGTGAGCAGTACCCCCATCGTTCCTGGCGTTATCTAGAGTCTTAACCAGGCTGGGCAGACCACGTGTGGTGCTTGCATCCGAGGAGCTCTGGGCCAGGACGAGTGGACCTGTACATTGGATTACTTCACCCGGACGACGGCGAGCCCTCCACGGCTTGGATTATCTACGTGCTTTGGGTGCTTTGATTATGCCATGGATAACAGCCAACACTGCTGAGTGTTGGAACTACCCCCCCGAGAGGAGTCCAGGTGAGACGGCGCTCTACCCCGAGTGAGGTCGCCTCACGTCTCTTCGTTGTGGACCGGCAGCGACCGTCTACAAGAGGGCCCAGCTGTATTCATCTGCGGACCGAGGTTCTGTGGGCACCGTGTTCAGCACTCTGAATTCTCCCAAGAAATCGTCGGCCAGATGGGATATCGCCAGCGGCTCTCCTAACCCCCCCCCCCTACTGACTTACAACCAGCGGGACCCCCCTTTAGTGTATCCAGCTATAATCATTTAAGTACCATCGCTATAGTTCCCTAAAGAACCAGGTTGTATACTTGCTCCCTGCGTAACCAGAGATTGGACATTCAATGTTGATTTACCTACGAATACTCATTTGCCTTACAAGTGCATTCAAATCATAAATGTCATTAAGTGAACGTTGTATATACCCTTTGCTATATAAAATATTCGATTTATACATTTGTGTGGACTTCGTTTCATCAGGTGGGAAAGTGTTCATCATATCTACATCATGTACTGTGTGGCCAGTATTTAAAGTACATAAAGCCGGTAGTGGTTTAATGATACCATACTTATCAATACAGTCAGGGAATTGTACCCCTCAGTTACAGTAATCATATATTTTGTTTGTCTTTCATAAAGACACACGCACTATACTGCAGTCTATCACAGGGTGTATGAGGAAATGACCATTGCATAGTCTATTTTGGTAACAAGT
Source organism: Notolepis coatsorum (assembly GCF_963971535.1). Classification (NCBI taxonomy): domain Eukaryota; kingdom Metazoa; phylum Chordata; class Actinopteri; order Aulopiformes; family Paralepididae; genus Notolepis; species Notolepis coatsorum. The sequence goes on from NC_140167.1 coordinate 35,210,124, forward strand.
ATATTGTGTTTGACCGCATTATTTGATAATGACCGTTGTATTTGAAAAGTGCACCAATAATTAAACTTCAACGATGAACATATCATAACTGTTCTGACATGATACACTTTTACAGGACATAATAATCTAATTTGGTTCAGTTGTTCACTTAATTGTTTGAAATATATAATGTTTTGGTGCTGTTATAAGCTTTTGCATATACTATTCTCTGGTTTGACACTGGTATTTTAATTTTGCATGCTATATTGCATTTTGAACCCAAAATTAGCAGTATAGCATTCTGTATTAAGAGTTTTGCACATTGAAACTCTGATGTGCAAAATGCATCAAAGCAGTCGTAAAAAAAATGTAATAGAGAAGATATTGACATACAGTGTTGAAGCGTAGGGGTATGGCACTTGTATGTTCATTGTTAATTGTTTATTTTCCAGCACCTCTTTTTCCCCTTGTGTTGAACACACCCTTGTTTGTGGGTGTAGCAACATACCACATTTAAAATTAAGAATTTCCTCAAAAGTAAAAGAAAGTTAAATTTAAAAATAAAAAAGGACATTCTGAACAGTTAGTTAGGCGTGTTAATATGAAGATGTCAAACCTTGGTCAAGGAGTAACATGTATGTAATTGTTCCCAGCACCTAAATAATATTTCAGCCTGCCAAATCCATACAAAGACGAGGCTAAATCCATTTTCCATAATATTGTAAAATTGTACCCACTGCCACTAGGGGATGCTGCAGCACCCTCAGCACCCCTACTTCCAAAAGTACTATCCATGAATCACAACAAGTCACATTAAGCAAAAGCTTCTCCCTTTGTTATACAATATTTTATACACACATTTCCCTACCAGGCCATGTGTAACTTTTAGAGTATGGCTTATTGTTTGAATGAACTTGAGAAATGAGTGAGAACGCTTGTCAAGTAATTTAAGGCAAACCCTGACCACAACCTCGTTGTGCTCCTTTGATCAATTTGGACAGTGATTTGATTTGATTGATGTTTTTTATTTTCATGTCTTACATACAGGTGTATGCCCAGCCCATATGGGCTTACAAGACACATAACAATAAGTAACAATCAGTGAGTGATTTCAATGCAATAAGAAGTTTTCATCTAGCTGTTCCACTGACATAATTTCCTAAGTGATTATTGTTGCTCTTAAAATGCATTAAAATGCATATAGATTTATATTAAAGTCTTCTAAATCTTCTTAGGGGAGCATGCCCCCAACGCGTGTAGCTTTATGCCAAGCAAGCAGTGCAAAAATGTACCGTAGTGGCATGCAGTAATGCGCCTTTCATTTTCGCGGAAATAGGCTGTCTATTGCCATTCTCTTTGACAAACTCTAACCTTAACCAGCTCCTTAACAACGCCTAAACTTAACCGTTCTAACCTTAACCAACTCCGAAACAATGCCTAACCTTAACCTTAACCTTAACCATGCCTAACCTTAACCATAGAAATTATATTGCCATTCTCTTTGACAAACTCTAACCTTAACCAGCTCCTTAACAGCGCCTAAACTTAACCGTTCTAACCTTAACCAACTCCGAACCTTAATCGGCGAAAGAATACACGTTAAAAAAAAATCACGTTAAAAAATATTTTCGATGGGATTCGAACTCGCCAGCAAACAAGCCATAGGATCCACAGCCATGTGTCCTTGCCAATTGAGCTATTTGTTGGATACTGAATAAGGGGCGGTGACTTATATATATTGAGCTCCGCTCGTGTCGCATGCGCGGGCACCTCGCGCGAGCACGCCGGCGCACGCACGCACCTGAGCGAGCACGCCGCCGCCGGTGCACGCACGGTAGCATTTGTCTGAAAAGAAGGGCGCTTGCTAGTGCGGTGACGAATGCGGAAGCATTTTTGCACTGCTTGCTTGGCATTAACGTACAGGCGCCCCCAACCCCTCTACAGGGCCTATATGACTCATGACCTCAGTATTTCAAAGGTCCTGGCTATGGCCCTGGTCACTATAGGTTTCCTGCACTGTACGAATTATACCAAATATTGTACTGTTAAAGACAATCATGAATGACCCAGTACTAGATAGACTATTGATTATTGTTTATTTTAGGGGGACTCATGGGCCTATGACCCCCCCCCCCCCCCCCCCTAGAACCCTCAAAATTCACATTATGATTTCCTGTATTTCACCCTGATTATGGATATCCCCACTTAATTTTTGCCAACGATCCAAATTCTGCCAAATTCTGCCGTTCCAGGGGCAAGTAGAGGGAGAGAGAAAGAGAGAGGGAGGAGGGGTCGATAGGACGAACTGCTCAAGGTGCTGTCCATCACCCTCTCCACCCCACCCCCTGTCTCTAATATACTCTCCTGCCGTGGGAGGGGTGTCTGTCAGAGAAGGGAGGGTAGTTCTGCCACGTTGCCCTGTCGGTTTCAACACAAGGTGACACACACAGCTCCTGAGGCCCCCAGTCTTATAAATGCAGCCACATGTTTCCCTCATAAAGTCTCCATCAGCACATTAATGCATCTTCCAGAGGAACTGACAGAGGCAGCAGGGCTCAAACATTATTAACACTGTGACCACTTTTATCAGGGCGTAGAACAGAATACTCCCTATAAGAAATCTGCCCTATTTTCACTGGCAGCCCACACTGCCACACTTAAAACACTGCGTCTGTGACCATTATATACTGTATATCCCCCCATGATGGGCTTTACAGTGTGTACTTACATTATGCAAAGCTATAGGATCCCTTCCAGCAAATATACACAGTTATCACATTAATATTCTTGAGTGGAGTCAAATACCCATAGGCTTTATTTACTCTCACATGTGAAATGTATCACTGTCTGCCTTTCACTGTGCATGCAAATTACATCTATATTAATGTTATGTAAATGTTTACAGTGATAAATTGAAGGAAAATTAAAGCAGCATACCAGATAAGAAAAAAAAACACAACCAAATTGGCAGGCTCATGATAAATATATGAGGTGTGTCTGAAACATTAATCAAATGTAAATGTGCAGTGCATTTAATAGTGGTCACTTCATGAGCTATTTGAAGCCGATATGGTGCACCTTTTAATAATCAATAGGTAAGTCTGCCCCTTGGATATTTGGAAAAGTGGCACTTTTTCTATAAACGAGCAGCTAAAAAACAGCGGTGTGGTGTACACGTGGGTAAAAGGAATCGGTGCATTTAAGGCACAATTGCATGATCACTAATTAGGCTTGCAATAGTCATTGGAGTTGCTTTCAAGTTGTTTACAAGCAAGGTAATACGCCTAATGATGCAGTAGGCTAAACATTTGAGTGTTTTCAAACGAAACGGAAATAGTAACCTCCCAAGTTGGGGAATAGTAGCGTATACATGGTCAGTTAAAGATGCCATTTGTTCTTCAGTGCCCAACCTATTTTAAAGTGTTGCTGGTTATCCGATGACGCAAAAGCCCACACACAGTGGGGCGTAAAACCGAGACGACCACATTGGACATTCGGATGGATGAAGACGCCCAAGCGACGTAGCTAGGCTACCGTTGTGCTTTGGAGCGGTACAAATCTAAGGTCGGCGCTCGGTTTCGCAGACATATCACTTGTTAAACCCAATGTTCAGCCTTTCCCGGACTTGTTTGAAGGCTAAGCTCGTGTGATTGTGCGTAAAATCTACCTCTCCGACTCCTACTCCTGCACGCCGCAGTGCCATGCCAGGCGGAATACAGCGCGGTCGGTCTATTCTTAAGGGATACTAAATATTGGTCCAAATATTGGTCCTCGTTGCGCTGTCAGTTTCCCTAAATGATGTAAGCTAGAAAGGTGGATCCGTGTATCTCCATCGACTCAACTGCAAGCCCCGGGGAATGCTGTGGAAGCGGCAGGGTTTTCTAGGCTACAGGTAAGATTGTTCATCTCAGTTGCATTATGACTATTTACATTCAAGCTATTATGGGATATTCACATCATGCATGCCAGCCTTGAAGAGCCAAATCGGGGTTCATAGAAATGTCATTGGATGTGATAATTTAGTTTTTAAGAATAAGTGGGAGAAAAAAACACAAGCATTTAATTTACATTAGGCTACCACTTAGAAATAATTTGTATCCTAAATGTGATATCTGGAAAAGGTTGCTTGTTGTGTGTGTGTGTGTGTGTGTGTGTGTGTGTGTGTGTGTGTGTGTGTGTGTGTGTGTGTGTGTGTGCTGAAGATGTTTATTGTCAGTCCAATCCAATCGTGTGAAATACCCCAGGAGGCTTCATTACAGTAAAGACAAACAGTAAATAGTTAATATAAAAATACATGTAAAATATAAGAGCAAAATATAAGACTATTTTTTTTTAATTATAAATATATATACTTTTGAAAGATATATGCATTTAAAGCAAATATATAGATTCAAGGCAATGAATATTGCACAGGTTGGATTGTGAGTGAGTGCGTGAGTGAGTGAGTGAGTGAGTGAGTGAGTGAGTGAGTGAGTGAGTGAGTGAGTGAGTGAGTGAGTGAGTGAGTGAGTGAGTGAGTGAGTGTGAGTGTGTGTGTTTGTGTATGTATATATGTTTGCGTGCATGTTATTTATTTAGCAGTCTTATGGCCTGAGGGGAAAAGCTGTTCCTGAGTCTGCTGGTGCGAGGCGAACTATGACAGTCTTGTACCTCCTGCCTATAAGGGCAGCAGAAGAGCAGGCTGGTGTGTGGGTGTACTGGGTCCTTAATGACCCTCAGAGACTGCTGTGTGTGTGTGTGTGTGTGTGTGTGTGTGTGTGTGTGTGTGTGTGTGTGTGTGTGTGTGTGTGTGTGTGTGTGTGTGTGTGTGTGTGTGTGTGTGTGTGTGTGTGTGTGTGTGTGTGTGTGTGTGTGTGTGTGTGTGTGTGTGTGTGTGTGTGTGTGTGTGTGTGTGTGTGTCCGTGTGAAATAGCGCGCGCATGTGTGTGAGTGAGGGGAGATCTCACAATTATTAATAATCATGCAGTCTCACATATGCACATAAGTATAAACTGCATATCTCACTGTGTTTGATGAATTATTCGTGGACAGGAGATGTGGCTTTTGTTGTCTAATGAACTGTGTAAATGGAATTCCCTCTCATCTAGAAAGCAGCACATGCTCAAAAAGCATGGAAGAATAGAGAGCACATGACAAAAAACGTGCATAATTGGCGCTGTACTTGACCCTTACCAGTGTCTTTTGTAGGTTTCAGGCTACAGTTATATGCAGCGAAAGGCACAAGACTATATTCACCCAGCTACACAGAGTAGCCTGCTGCTCAAGGACTTACAGATCAAGTCTCTGTGACCATTCGTTTGATTAGGAGACTGGCAGAACGGCTCCTATAAATCAATCTTCCCAATCTAAAAGGCTGGAGGCTTGATTGACATATTACCATTATGCCCTTGTTTTGCTTGATGTTCTACACCTCTTCATCCTCACAACTGAAGCCCTAGACGCCTCACTTCTTTGTGTCTGTGTAAAAATATATCTTAAGTTGAATCACTCATCCAGAGTGACTCACCACCACCGATACCTTCAACACCGAAGATTCTGACCTAATGTGCTGCCACCCACTTATTTTATCCTGCTGATATGATGTTTCGATCACCTGAAATGCAGAATGTGAACTGTTTTATAACGTGAAGGGACTCCGTGGCTCCTTGCTGAGCAGGCAAAGGGATACAAGATTAATTTGATGTTTCAACAAGATCCTCCTGTTGGCCTCCTGACCCCTGTGATCCTGTTGACAACTTATTCTTCTGCAAATTCACTTGCCTGAGAAAATGATACAGTACAGTACTCGCTTACCTCTCCACAAATGTGGCTTTAAAAACCTTGACGCCCGTTTTTCTTTTTTTTTACGAGCTCACAGTCAACAGGACTGAATCTTATCTCTGACTGCTTCTAGGCTTTCCCCACATTTACAAACATAGTACTCCAGTGATACCACACAAGCTGGCTCGTATAGGGGCTAAGTATGCATGGCACAATGCAGCAACATCTGCCAGGCTTTCATTTGTTTTCTATAGAGGCAGTCTGGATATGGTCAAGATGGGTTTTTCTCCCTCATGTTTGAATTAACCCAGGGATGTAAAGAAGATGTGCAACAGTTGGATATATACTGGTACAGCAGATGGCCATTTGGAGGGTGAGTCGGGTGAGTGCTGTGAGAGGAATACTGATATGGGGACTGGATGCTCCTGACATTGAATCTGTGGCGCTTGAGTCATTCCATTAGATGGTATGAAATCTCCGCTGACTGACTTCTCTGGACCAGATTGGTTCACATAATTGCAGCACTACACCTAGATGATATTGATTTCCTTCTCACGTGTCCTTCCAGCTCCCAGATTGCAGTATCTATTCGGGGTCTGTCTACTCTGAGCTGCCAGACGTGTCTACCTGCCCAGCCTCCACCATGGAGAGCCTGAGTGAGCTCCAGAACCCTCTCCTGGATAAGACCGGCAGACACGTGGTCCGCAACGACTACCAGGGCTACCAGTGTGATTACCCCAGCCCCTACCAGGACAACCTAATTGGCTACTTCTACACAGGGACCAATGGCAAGGCCAAGACCCAGCAGTTCCTGGACGCCACCTCCCTGCACCTGGCGGTGGAGGCCTTCTACGGACCAAACATCATCCTGTACAAGGACGACGTCAGTCTCCAGAGCAAGGACTCTAAAAGCGAGAGCTTAGAGACGACCTTCACAGAGAGCAAGGACACTGTGCTGGATGGAGTGTCCACAGAGGACCCCCAGGACAATATAGTGGGAGAGAAGGATGCAAACATCCAAACGGTGTCCCACGACGTGGAGGAGGATCAGGGTCATGAATACGAGGTGAGAGGTCATGCAAAGAGCCGAGAGTCTGTTCTGTATCGGTCCATGCAGTACTTAGTAGTTGAGAGGAGGTGCGTATCACTGCTGTTGGCTGAAAACCTTGTATCTCCCACAGGATACACTTGTTGTATGGTTGCTACCTACAGTACAGGCAGTACACACAATCAAACCCCAATGTGCAACTTCAAAAATATTATTATTATATTATATTATTATTATTTATAATTTTAGGGCTAGATTATTATTTATTATTATTATTATTATTAATACAATATGTTATTTTCTATATGGACAAAGTAAATGTAAATTGTGTCCTTTAACACTAGCACAGCCATGGCGAAAATGCCACTAATTTCCGCCAGGAACGGGTCAGACGACCCGACAGCTTATATGAGAAATATGAAAAAAATAAACAGTGTAAACTATATAATTACCTCTGAGGTTTACCACAATGAAATGTAGGTTTGAGTGACATAATTTTTTTTTAATATATATAAATATATATATATATAATTATTTATTTTTTGATAGAAGAGCCACACATTGACGGGCAAAGAGCCACATGCGGCTCGCGAGCCACGGGTTGGCCACCCCTGTGCTAGACGCTCGCAAAGTGCTGTGACTTTCGTCTGTTCCAATGGCCCATAATTTATGTGGAATAACGTTCTAATTACATTTTCCTGAAGTCATTTAGAAATTTCAGAAACCGTGCCAGATAAAACGGGTACTTTTAGGAATAGTCATTGAGTGACAGAGCTGGAGCTCGACCGAGTGACGAGGATACATTTATTGAAAATGCCTAGGGGTCATTTGACCCCTTGTCGGCTGTGCTAGTGTTAAAGAGGTACTTAGTGCAAGTGGGAGCCATTAAGAAATATCGACAGGGCAATTAGCACATTAAGGTTATTCCAAATGCAGGTTATTTCCACAACGTTTATTACTAAACTATCATCTTTCAACAGAATTGAGTCATGATGCTCAGCGATGCTCATTACTTAATTTACCCCCCTCCCCCCAAACACACACACACACACACACACACACACACACACACACACACACACACACACACACACACACACACACACACACACACACACACACACACACACACACACACACACACACACACACACACACACACACACACACACACACACACACACACACATCCTAATAGACAGCCAGCATGATTCATCCTAATTTTTCACTCTTTGTTTCAAAACCATATAGAGGGGAAAGGCTCATGTCTGATTTAGGTGCCAACACTGGTGTTATATTAAACACTCCGCACTTAACTGTGACTGGAAGAGAGCAACATCTTTTCAGATGTGGCAAAAATAAAATTTTCGTGCAGAGAGGTTTGTGAAATGCAGAGTACTCTGCGGGCTGGGAGAAGAAGCACAGATCTCTAACTGGGCTTACAATCACTCCAACTGCTGTCACGACCAGCAGGTGGCTAGAGGCGCGGCAGAAAAGCGATATTACTGCCATAACTAATGCAGTCCTTTGAGCATATAAAGCAGGGACTGCACTGATTGCAGAAGGTGATCCCAGGGGCCTACGTTATTCCATTTCAATTCACAGATCTGATTTAAACTTTGAGTTTTACAGTGGGAATCTGTTTGCATCTATCCATGTATTGGTGTGAATTTCATGTATGTATATGGATTATGTCTATTATGATTCTGAGACGTGGGTAGAATATTTGCCAGGCTGCGCATTAGGGGACGTATACTGCTGCAGATATAGACTGAAAATCAAGTTGAGAGAGAAACAAACGACACCAACAGATATTTCCTGCTACATCGTCTCTGGTGATTTGTACAGAAGATCTCCCGCTGAAAGCAACTCCCTTCATCATGCCACCAACTCCTCTGCTAGACTACTGTATGTCAGCAGGTGTGTGACAGTGACGGGCAGGAAGGATATTGTCGATGATGAGTTCTGACCTGAGATGCCACTCAGGTTTAGGGTCTGGGTGGATGATGTCAGCGGAATGCCACCCTGGTGACAAAAGTCCAAGGCAGTCTGTCTCCCCGTGTGCCCCTTGGGTTGAGCCCGCCCCCCCCCCCCCCCCACCCCCCCCACTGGCTTTAATGAGCCCCCTCTGAGAGGGGTTAGAGAGGGTAGTTACCAGCACTGTGCCTGTGGAGGAGTCCCATCAATTATTAGGCCAGACTGGGAGCCTGTCTGCTGGCGGCCGGCTTCTCTCCGAGGCAGGCTGTCAGTAGGATAGAATCCACCATTCGCTCAGTGTAATTATCGGGGCTGTAGCCCACACAGATGGAGGGATATTACTACTGTTTCGGTCTACCTCTCTATATACTACCAATACAAAACTGAACATTTAAATGATTAAAGGATGTGCTTACGCGCGGCTGCTGACCTGATATCTCTGATCACCCGTTTGTCCAGGTTGACAGTGTTGATTAAAGTGATTACACAGTTATGTCATAAATCCTTAATCCATAATTCTTGGTAAAAGGCTGTGCCCTCTTTACCTCCTGACAGAATTGGTTGGAGTAGTATAACGCAGGTTAGAGCGGTGAATTAGCCTGTGCCAAAATGATCTCTGATTGTTTTTCATAATAAATGTCAAAATCTGTCTTCAGTAGATATTTTAAGCACCATGTACTGTCATTTAGGTTATATTCCCTAGCAGTATATATACTGTGTTTCATAATAAACCAAATACAGAGATACTTGCAGCCTTGATATTAGCCTCCCTCCCATGTCGGCTTCCCTCTATGCTGACTCATAATTGGCCAGAGAGCTCCCTCGCTGTGCTCTGCCCCCTCCCTCAATGTCCTTCCTCTCTGTGTAAATTGCTTATTTACTTTTGGCCTTAGCATCCATTCCTATTTAGTTTCCTCCTTGAATCCCCCGGTTCAGTTTGATCCCTGTGGGTAACAAGACGAGCAAATGAAGGCTGCTCTCTTTGGCTGCCATTTATTTTAACAAACATTCCTTGTTGTGTCTAGGACAACTGGGGGGAAGTGAGCCCATCTACTCTTAAAGGTCACCCAGCCTCGCTCTGCCATCTCTGACACTGCCTGTATAAACCAGAGTAGCGTCCGACTTTACAAGTCATTAGTCCTTCTGTCCCTGTGGGCTAGAATGGAGGATCAAGGCACAGTATGGGGGAAGATCACACAGGCACCATTGAACACTGACTGGTCTCTCAAGCTAGAGGAGAGAAAAGGGGAGAGATGGAGTGTGTGTGTGTGTGTGTGTGTGTGTGCGTGTGTGCGTGTGTGTGTGTGTGTGTGTGTGTGTGTGTGTGTGTGTGTGTGTGTGTGTGCGTGTGCGTGTGTGCGCGTGTGCGTGTGTGTGTGTGTGTGTGTGGGGGGGGGGGGGGGTCCATCGCATGCTGTAGGGGCAATTTATTTATGACAATCTTGTTGCTGTTTCCCCTGTCACCTCGTGATGATGGAACAATCTGTTAATCCTATGTTATCTGTCAGGCTTCTCATGGGTGTTGACAGAGAGGTACCAAATCCTCTCTGGCTGGCTGAGCACATTGTGTCCCGGGTGTGAGAGGAGAGATAGGCGTGTGCATGGGGGGGGGGGCACAAGCTGTCAAGCAGCAGCCCCGCTGTAAGGCATCCAAAGGACACCAGACCTCTGCTACACCTTTTTACTTGTTTAGTTGTCAAGTTCAACACTGCGACCCCTCTTCCTCTCGCAGTCTCACACGAGGCGTTTCCAGGTACTTCCGTAGCACACCGTGATACCTTCGTAGTGACCAATCAACCCCTGTCTGACCTTGTTGACTATCTTCTGTGGTCCCCCCCCCCCCCCCCCCCCAATCAACCCCTGTCTGACCTTGTTGACTATCCTCTGTGGTCCCCCCCCCCCCCCCCACCCCCACCCCCACCCAGAGCGACAGCTCCAGCGACAGTGAGAGTGAGGACAACTTCATCGTACTGCCCCCCCGGGACCACCTAGGCCTGGCTATCTTCTCAATGCTCTGCTGCTTCTGGCCCCTGGGCATCGCCGCCTTCTACTACTCGCACAAGGTAAAAGGACCCACGGACCCGTGTCAATATCGCTAATTACCCGTGCATGGCAACGCCATTCAAGGTCGGTAAGCACTCCGTCAAATGCCACACAGCGGCCCGTCTTCCACTCTTGCAACCTTGCGGCGTTTTGTTTCACACGATTGACTGCGTAAACTCTGCTGCTGCTTCAACCGTTTTTCAGGCCCAGTGGGCACATGGCTATACTGTAGGTGAGGTAATGTCACAGCGAAAAGCTGTGCTAACTAAGGTGTAATATCACAGCAATAAGATGTGCTAACTAAGGTGTAATATCACAGTAATAAGCTGTGCTAACTAAGGTGTAATATCACAGTAATAACATGTGCTAACTAAGGTGTAATATCACAGTAATAACATGTGCTAACTAAGGTGTAATATCACAGTAATAACATGTGCTAACTAAGGTGCAATATCACAGTAATAACATGTGCTAACTAAGGTGTAATATCACAGTAATAAGCTGTGCTAAGGTGTAATATCACAGTAATGAGATGTGCTAACTAAGGTGTAATATCACAGTAATAAGCTGTGCTAAGGTGTAATATCACAGTAATGAGATGTGCTAACTAAGGTGTAATATCACAGTAATAAGCTGTGCTAAGGTGTAATATCACAGTAATGAGATGTGCTAACTAAGGTGTAATATCACAGCGATAAGCTGTGCTTACTAAGGTGTAATATCACAGTAATGAGATGTGCTAACTAAGGTGTAATATCACAGCAATAAGCTGTGCTTACTAATACGTAATATCACAGCAATAAGATGTGCTTACTAAGGTGTAATATCACAGCGATACGATGTGCTAACTAAGGTGTAATATCACAGCAATAAGATGTGCTTACTAAGGTGTAATATCACAGCAATAAGATGTGCTAACTAAGGTGTAATATCACAGCAATAAGATGTGCTTACTAAGGTGTAATATCACAGCAATAAGATGCGCTAACTAAGGTGTAATATCACAGCAATAAGATGTGCTTACTAAGGTGTAATATCACAGCAATAAGATGTGCTAACTAAGGTGTAATATCACAGCAATAAGATGTGCTTACTAAGGTGTAATATCACAGCAATAAGATGTGCTTACTAAGGTGTAATATCACAGCAATAAGATGTGCTTACTAAGGTGTAATATCACAGCGATAAGCTGTGCTTACTAAGGTGTAATATCACAGCAATAAGATGTGCTTACTAAGGTGTAATATCACAGCGATAAACTGTGCTAACTAAGGTGTAATATCACAGCAATAAGATGTGCTTACTAAGGTGTAATATCACAGCGATAAGCTGTGCTTACTAATACGTAATATCACAGCAATAAGCTGTGCTTACTTAGGTGTAATATCACAGCAATAAGATGTGCTTACTAAGGTGTAATATCACAGCAATAAGATGTGCTAACTAAGGTGTAATATCACAGCAATAAGATGTGCTTACTAAGGTGTAATATCACAGCAATAAGATGTGCTTACTAAGGTGTAATATCACAGCGATAAGCTGTGCTTACTAAGGTGTAATATCACAGCAATAAGATGTGCTTACTAAGGTGTAATATCACAGCAATAAGATGTGCTTACTAAGGTGTAATATCACAGCGATAAACTGTGCTAACTAAGGTGTAATATCACAGCAATAAGATGTGCTAACTAAGGTGTAATATCACAGCAATAAGATGTGCTTACTAAGGCGTAATATCACAGCGATAAGCTGTGCTTACTAAGGTGTAATATCACAGCAATAAGATGTGCTTACTAAGGCGTAATATCACAGCGATAAGCTGTGCTTACTAAGGTGTAATATCACAGCAATAAGATGTGCTTACTAAGGTGTAATATCACAGCAATAAGATGTGCTTACTAAGGTGTAATATCACAGCAATAAGATGTGCTTACTAAGGTGTAATATCACAGCAATAAGATGTGCTAACTAAGGTGTAATATCACAGCAATAAGATGTGCTTACTAAGGTGCAATATCACAGCGATAAGCTGTGCTTACTAAGGTGTAATATCACAGCGATAAGCTGTGCTTACCAAGGTGTAATATCACAGCAATAAGATGTGCTTACTAATACGTAATATCACAGCAATAAGCTGTGCTTACTAATACGTAATATCACAGCAATAAGCTGTGCTTACTAAGGTGTAATATCACAGCGATACGATGTGCTAACTAAGGTGTAATATCACAGCAATAAGATGTGCTTACTTAGGTGTAATATCACAGCGATACGATGTGCTAACTAAGGTGTAATATCACAGCAATAAGATGTGCTTACTAAGGTGTAATATCACAGTAATGAGATGTGCTAACTAATGTGTAATGTGTTTACGTATAGCCTTTAGTCCATGTGTTATCTTTTTTTGGCAGGTGGCTCCATATTGAAGTCAGAAAATGTCATCCTGTGACCCCTGTGTTTAGAACACATGAAATGAAGACTTTATTATCCCATCAGGGACATTTTTATTTCAGCCAAGTATTGTATAGTAAACAAATGCATAAAATAAAGAAAATACATTTTTAATATACAAAATACTAGATACATAATATGCAAGGGTGTAGTCGAGATCAATTCTTTGCATTTTAAAATGATGACAAATGTAGGCACTGTCAACACTGGTTATATACAATAAAAATACAAGATCACATCAAAGGAAGACAGAGCAAAATGCTGAATATGGAATTTGCTTCGATGTAAATATCATGCAAATGCAGCCTACTACTAGCTGTACAAAGCAAATAGATTGTATCTTTTTGTTCTCTGTGTTGGGTCTATCTGCTGCCTGAAGGTAGGAGCTCCGACGCCCTGGTCAAGGTCAGACAGCTGGACCTGACTCGCCTCAGTGACTTTACGAGCTACGTGTGTGTGTTCACATACTACTGATTACACCACATAAACAGTGTACCATTCCAGTGGCTCTATGCAGTACATACACTGTTGAAAGTATACTTTTTCATTTCAACATTGTAACAAGCTTGATAATAATAAACAAACCTGTTCAGCTATAAAGAATGAGAGTACTGGAACAGTGTTAAATTCAAAGTGTTGTATTAACCAAAAAGAGGATCAAAATAAATGGGGCACCCCATAGCAACGTATGGTACAACAAAAATCATCTCAAACCAATAAGAACGGTCCTGTCAGCTTTACAGTCCATTAGCCCCAACATAAATGTTACCATGTATAATGTACCGTGTATAATGTTACCCTGTATGTTACCATGTATGTTTACCATGTATAATGTTACCATGTATGTTTACCATGTACAATGTTACCATATATAATGTACCGTGTATGATGTTACCATGTATGTTTACCATGTATGTTTACCATGTATAATGTACCGTGTATAATGTACCGTGTATAATATTACCATGTATGTTTACCATGTATGTTTACCATGTATAATGTACCGTGTATAATGTACCGTGTATAATATTACCATGTATGTTTACCATGTACAATGTTACCATATATAATGTACCGTGTATGATGTTACCATGTATGTTTACCATGTTTACCATGTATAATGTACCGTGTATAATGTACCGTGTATAATGTTACCATGTATGTTTACCATGTACAATGTTACCATATATAATGTACCGTGTATGATGTTACCATGTATGTTTACCATGTATGTTTACCATGTATAATGTACCGTGTATAATGTACCGTGTATAATGTTACCATGTATTATGTTAGATATTATATCAGATAGTATCCCTGGATTTTTTTCGACCCAAATTTGGACCCCTTTTGCATCAACTTTGTTTGAATACGTTTGTTTGAGATTTTATTACAGTGGTGCACTGTAATTGTATTAATGTTGTTGAATTCACTGTTGATTCCTCGCTTATTATTGTGATTATTCTCCATTTGCAGGGCCGTGCACGGCCACGGGTGCAGGGGCTCAAGTAACAAAAGGGCAGTCCCACAAAGGTCCTACAATATTTAACAGGTGCAGGGTGCTACTAAAATCACTATTAGGGTGAACTAAAATCAAGAGAACTTTCTAAAATGGGCATTGGGGAATGAGGCCCATTTGAACCCTATTTATCTTTATTTATTTATTTATTTATTTGTCCTTTATTTAGCCAGGAAGATCCCATTGAGATACAAGATCTCTTCTTCCACACACCTGTCCCTCTGGTATGTCTAATATCACGTCCTTGGGTCGACGCCCCCTGCTCTCAAAACAGAATTTATCTCACTGGATCATTTTCCTAAACTAATCGCAGAGGCAATTTCATTGAAAGAGCCTATAATAAATGTGTCAAAGGGATAAATAGATTAAGGGGGCACACTTTTTGTCTGTGGAGGAATCCAAACCACGTAAACAACACATTTGTCACTGTCAAAGGGGGATAATGACCTAATTGCTATGGCAACTAATGGCAACCGCTGGGAGTGTTTTCTTGTTTTTCGTCTTTCAACTATGGCTTACCACCTACTCACACTCTCTCCATGCTGATGAGTAACCCCCCCCCCCCCCCCCCCTCTCTCTCTGTTATTTAATTACAGACCGGCAAGGCCATCGCTAAGGGAGACTTCTCCAGAGCGGCCATGAGCTCCAGAAGAGCGCTCTTTCTGGCCGCCCTCGCTGTCACCGTTGGGACAGGGATGTATGTGGGGGTGGTGGTGGCCCTGATAGCCTACCTGTCAAAGCCGGGTCACTTATAGCAGCGTGACGTGGGGGCTGGTGGGGGGTGGGGGGGGGGGTAGGGTTAGAATGAGAGAGAGAGAGAGAGAGAGAGAGAGAGAGAGAGAGAGAGAGAGAGAGAGAGAGAGAGAGAGTGGGAGTGATTGGATCGAGACCCACCCCCCCCCCTTCCCGCCCTCCACCCCACCCCTCCCCCCACTTTAGTCATTCTGAAACATGTCCTCCTTTTATACCTGAGCTGTGTGGCCTGGATGTCTGGGATGCAAAGCCGCCACCTGGGGGAAGTGAAGACAGCGAGCCAGACGAGAGGATACGAATACGAGGAACGTGCCACGGATGGAATATGATTCGGACTGCGTTCGCACATCGATCTGGACTGTAATCTTTATTTTCAGGGAGAGCGTGTGATTAATTCCACCAAGGTGTTCTGTCACAATTAGAGAAGAACGCTAGAGGAGAAACAATGTTAGAACCGACCGAGACTGTCTCCCACACATGTGCTAGATACAAATAAATGAATAAATGAATAAAGATAGAAAACGGACGATGAAAACACCAGATACAAAAACGACCTACTTTGCACCACTCCCCACCTCCTTTGTCATTTTATATAATGATAATGATGATAATGTATACTTTTATGAATCCCCTTGGAGAAATGCATCCTCTGCGTTTGACCCAGCGTACCTATTTCAGGAGTGGAGCAGTGCCCCCCGGGGACCAGCTCCAGTTGTGATGCTGTGTCTGTCTCCACACAGAAAAGGCCCCCTGCCAGGGTTTGAACCCAGGACCTTCATGCTGTGAGGCAACGGTGCTGACCACTTTAACGTCACACTCTAATGTATGTTCTCTGTAAATACCATTGCAGATGTGGTGCAGATGTTTATGTTCTAACATAAACACACATGGTGTAAGTGAAAGAAAGGGGGGGGGGGGAACCTCCATCCAGGAAATGTAACCAGTGTCAGTAAATTAACCGAAGGGAGCGGTGACAGCGACCAGTCAATGGACCCAGAACAAAGGCAATCATCGAAAGAGAGTGTCAATAAAACTCCAGAGCCATGATGAAGGGCATAATTTGTGTTTATTGTGTGCTGTAAATCTTGTCAATAAAATACATTTGGCATGAGTCATGACTCATGAGCCTTCTCTCCCGTCTCCCTCCCCGTCATTCATCCCTCTCTCTCCGTGAGACAAGAGACGCGGGGAGAAAGACAACATTGATCGTTCACTCATAGAGGCCCGTCACACTGTATTGTTGGCCTCTGTGAGTTATATTGACTGTTTGCTAGGATTAGGATGCAGGCCTTCCTTGGCTCTCTCTCTCTCTCTCTCTCTCTCTCTCTCTCTCTCTCTCTCTCTCTCTCTCTAAGTCTTTGGCATCAGTCACTGTCTAGCCTTGAGGTGACTTTAACTGCCAGGGAACACTGAAAGCCGTGAGGAACAAAGCCTCATCGTCGTCTCCGAAGTCACGGATGTCATGTCGGGGCAAAACGAGGCCGGCTCCCTTTATTCTCCCCCATCAAGCTCATTGCGTTCCTCCTCCCCGCCCGCCATATAATGAGCACACTAGCTTTCAGAGACGCCGGAGTCTCCCCCCCGAAGACATACTCACGTGACGTACCCTTGAGTATGTCCTTCACAGGGAGGACGTACCACCGACCGTACATTCAAGTTCAAGTTCTTTATTTGTCAAATACACAATACAGGGGCATTGCAGACAATGAAATGATTGTGTTTCGAGCTCAGACTCAACGGTGCACAATTAAGAAACAACAATGAATACAATAATGAGCCAGAGGAACCACGTCAACAGAAATGTACACCGTTCTGCTGACAAAGTACTGCAGCAATCTAAATGGAGCTGATGGGTAGTGAGCGAGTCGCTCACACAGCCCAATACTCTGTGTTTGTCTGTTTCTCTATGCACATCAAGTCTCTAATGTATAAACTGGCCCAGTGGGGGCGAAAGAGCTGCTCTCATCAATGGGAGCTGTGTGGGGCACTGAAGTGGGCTCACTCTGACAGTGAGAGCAGTCAGCGCTGCCTGCCGCATGTGTTTTCTTCCTCTCAATAGGTAGAAAACTTCAGCCGCCCACGCCCGCTCCCGGTAACCACAGCTCAGACCAGCAGTAGCACAAAACTGTTAGTTTATTAGTAATCCGCCCCCATGTAAATATTACTTTTGCTAGTGGCTGCAGTATGAATCCAAACCTTTTGCGAATAATGAATTTGCACCAATTCATCTTCTTTGTGTGTGTGTGTGTGAATGCACGTGTGTGTGTGGGGGGGGGGGATCTAGACTGTTTACTAAAGAGATATTTTTTGTTGTTGTCCTGCTGTGATTCATAAAGATAAATCTCCTATCCAAAATTAACCAAAATCACTAGTGAGTGTCCCCCCGCCCCCTCCTAGCTGACAAAGTCCCATCCTATCTTCTCATACTGTACCGAGCACATGACAAGGAGGGGAAAACGAATGGGCTTTGTGCGCGGGAGACTGAAGCGGAAACGCATTTCTGGGGGGGGGGGGGGGGGGAATCATGATGAATGTGGTGTAGTGAAATGGATAAGGAACTGGGGGGGGGGGGGGGGGGGGGGCGTGAAGAGGAAAAGACATTAGAGATGAGAGCTACATTAATAAGAACCATGATGCTTGACTGTTCATATGACTGCCGGGCGATTCTCAGATTCCATATCCTGGCTTTGATTAAATACCTGTCACCCATTCCTGGACAACAGTTTCATGCAAATTCTTACACTCCTCCTACGAAATGAGGCAGCTTTACCCACACTATTCCAACCGTATAACCGTTATGAAATCATCTAAAATATTACTGAGTGAAGAACACTTCTGACACCTTAGACACATTTCCCCCCAGACCTTTGTAGATCAGGGTGTGAATTTTAGCGCTTGCGTGGCTCATTTCGAGTTGGCCTAATTCACCATGTCAAGAAATGTTTTTTTTTATAGTATATATAGTACAGTAGATGTTCTCAGAGACCTTATGAAAAAGGGACAGGCCTACTGAGACATATCAATTATTGATATCAGAAACAATTACATTTTCAACTCAGGAACAATGTGAACAATGTTGGTGTGAAATTGTATTCATGAAATGGCTTGTGGTTGTTTCGTTCGTTGTAGTAATGTAGTTGTGGTAGAAGCTATTTTGATTTTGCCAAATGCATTAAAGTTAATTCGGTAGATGCAGACACTGGCTTGATGTTTGTTCAGAGACTATTCTCTATGCAGAAGCAATAGTAAAGATTTATATTTCATTATTCCAGGGACACTTTCTAGGTCAGCAGCACCAGTGACAAATCTGGCAATGGATTAATTAGACTAAACATATGCCCAGCTGTGTTCTTTGACATCTCAGCGGGTTGCATCATGTAGATCCATATGGTAATATGCAGACATCAGCCCCGTGCAATGTATTAACACACAGGACATTAGCCTCAGTTATGAAATAGGATGATGTTGCTCCAACGACCATGTTCACACGGCTGCCATTGTGCTCTGTGGAAAGGAATCCCAACCTCCATCATAGAGGCAAATCTTTCCTGTGACAAAATGGCAACCAATGTAATAAAAAAAGTCAACCAACGAACAAGATTCTTGTACTGGATCTCCTCTCTGGTAAACAAGAATACCTTGAAGACTCTAACAGGAGCACTCATTCAAGGGTACTACGATATGCTTGCACCTCATGGTACCAAAGCACCTCAAAGGCCCTAAAAACAAGGCTACAAACATCACAAAACAAACTGGTCAGACTACTACTTGACCTGACTCCTAGAACCCACCTCACCCCTGCCCACTTTGACAACCTAGGATGGCTTAGAGTAGACAACAGAGTACAGCAACTTGCAATGGGCCTTGGTCTACAAGATACACTACACCTCTAAGATACCCATGTAAATTTTGTGGAAAAAAATCATGCACTGTAAATGTCGAATCACGTTCCATTTGTACAAACAATATGGTGAATAAAGTAATCTGAATCTGATGTCGAAATACTTCCCAAAGGTCAGTGAATTCCACGACCACAACACCAGAGGGAGTTCCACAAATCATGTTCAACCCAGATTCGGCTCAAACACGGGACTAAACACGCTTAGCAATTATGCCACAATAATGCCATACCCACAGCCGTAAAATAATGTGAATCCCTACCCTCCTTCAAAACCGCTCTCAAAGAGCAATTAGAAACTGGCCCCTGTAAATGTCCAACCCCCACCCACCCACCAATGTAGAGTTTCTTCCCCTACGGATGTATATATTTTTTTATGATCTCTTTTTACTACACAGTTCTGTATATCTGTATGTCTTGTATGTCATTAATGTCCTGATGAATTGAAAATGGGGGACCTCGATGTAAACAAGACGAAAGTCTTTTTCTGGTCTGCATTCTCTTAGCAGTTGTTGTATTAAAAATGGCTATGTTTGTGTTCAAGGCCTTAAATGGCCTGGCCCCTCAGTATCTAGCTGAACTCCTCCATCTTTGTACCCCTGCTAGAGCACTGAGGTCAGCCAATAAACTACTCTTAGATGTCCCGAGGTCTAGGCTAAAGACTAAAGGCGATGGAACAGTCTTCCACTGCAAATTAAGTCTGCCCAGACCCTACAGAGTTTTAAAACACAGCTGAAGACTCACCTGTTTTTATTGGCGTTCTGACGC
The DNA here is from genome assembly GCF_963971535.1 of Notolepis coatsorum. Lineage (NCBI taxonomy): Eukaryota > Metazoa > Chordata > Actinopteri > Aulopiformes > Paralepididae > Notolepis > Notolepis coatsorum. Next base: position 35,230,320 of record NC_140167.1, read on the forward strand.
TTGGTCAGCCACACATTCCCTGGTCGTGTCGTGATTGTTTTTTATGACTTTGTGTGTGTATACTGTATTTTGTATTTCTGTTTTTGTATTGTAAAGCACTTTGGTACAACTTCGGTTGATTTTAAATGTGCTATATAAATAAAGTTGACCTTGTACTGTATTGTACCCCTTCTGCAATCTGTTATTAATAAAGTTTTCAATCAATAAATCAATGAGCATGACATAAGCGCAAAATGGCCACTGTGTGATTGGAATGCAGCACCACATGTGGTGCCAAGGCTCAACAATTGGTTGATTGAGATCCTGATACAAGAACTGCAATTTTCCACTGACTAACGTCTCAACTGAAGGTAAGTAGCAGATAACATGAGTTTTAAATGCATCTGGAAGCTGTAAGTGTGTTTCTTTTGCATGTATTGTATAGAAACTGAAAGAAAACAGACCTTGAGTGGTATCTGTACTAGAAAGCCCTACACCTCGATCTATGAAACCTGACATAACAGAACTAGAAAAGTGGAAAAGGATTCCCTTTTTTTGTCTACTTTTATTTTTATTATTATTATTATTATTATTATTATTATTATTATTATTATTATTATTATTATTGAAGCATTCTGGCCTGGACTACAGTGCCTAAAGAAACCTTGAGGAAATAGAAAAATAGCTCTCCCTCCAAACAGCAACACTATTATACTGCAGGCACAGCAAAAAGGAATATGATACATATAAAATGATATGCTTTGTTGGCTGTACGTGTGCTACTGTCACACTTAATATTCCCTTTTTTTCCCCTTTTTTTTTATCCCTTTGCCAGAGAATCGTTTGACATTTGTATATGGCAAATCTTCACAATAATAATAATACGAAGAAGAAGAAGATGAGGAAGGAAGGAGGAAATTATGAATTCATCTCCATCCTTTAGCTATTACATTTGTGAGCGTCTCCATATTTTCTTGGGTTTATAGAGACGATCAGTCTTCCCAGGGAATATTCCCCCAGCAGCACACTCTCACGCTCCCCTCTGAACACGAGGAAATGAACACATCCCCATAGCATCGCTTTGCACTCTAGTTGTCAGCATCCATTTATAAAAAGCCATCTCTCTCTCTATTTCTTCTCTCTGCCTCTCTCTCTCTCTACTTCTTCTCTCTGTCTCTCTCTATTTCCTCTCTCTCTCTATTTCTTCTCTATGTCTCTCTCTCTCTATTTCTTCTCTATGTCTCTCTCTCTCTCTCTCTCTCTCTCTCTCTCTCTCTCTCTCTCTCTCTCTCTCTCTCTCTCTCTCTCCCCAGCCACAGCTTGACTTCGGAGTATACAGCCCATATTTGAAGTAACTCACACGCGTGTTTATCTGGTGTCACACCTTCATGGCACGGCAACATGTCTCTCACTCTCTCTCTCTCTCTCTCTCTCTCTCTCTCTCTCTCTCTCTGTTTATCTGGCCTCACACCTTCATGGCAGGCAACATGCCTCTCTCTCTCTCTCTCTCTCTCTCTCTCTCTCTCTCTCTCTCTCTCTCTCTCTCTCTCTCTCTCTCTCTCTCTCTCTCTCTCTCTCTCCGTGGTGACGGCATTAGCCAGGACCCACTCAGGGCTGATAGCAGGCTCCCAGCATGCATCCTGGGCCTTGACTTATCTCTCACCAGCAACAAAGAAGCACACAGTCCGTCCCCCCACCCCACCCCCCACGTATCATGATAAACAGACAAACTGGACACTTTCATAGCTCTGAGCGTTCCTCAACACCGCTGTTTTGTGCCAACTGCATGGACGCTCTAATGCAGCTCTCAGATAAGACTCAGTGAGATGCAGTGGGTTCCTAATTGCTGCCTCTGCATCTGCATTTAGGACACTTCACAGGCAGGGAAGCGTGGTGGAGGTTGGGATGATTTCCCTCGTGGAAATACATGTAGTCGGGGCGAGCAGTAGACAGGAGGCACGGTGGCGTGGTGGTTAGCGATGTTGCCTCACAGCAAGATGGTTCTGGGTTCAAACCCCAGCAGGGGGCCTTTCTGTGTGGAGTTTGCATGTTCTTCCTGTGTTTGATAAGACAAGATGATAAGATAAGCCTTGGGGAAATTCGGCCATCATAGCATCACAGGGGAGGGGAGGTACAGGTATTGGCAGGGTAATAGAAGAAATACATAAATATAGGCAATAAAATGTCATCTGAATATAAATTATGAGAAGATTAACCAGTATTTATATTGTTTATAAACAAAGGTGCAGATGAGGCTCTGTACCCTATCGATCATCAAGGAGAACCTGCCTTTTCTCAGTCCTTGCCCCACAATGGTGGAATGAACTACCCACCCCAGTTAGGACAGCCGAAACGCGTCCAATCTTCCACCGTCGACTAAAGACGCACTTCTTCAACCACTATCAAACAAAAATAAAAAATCTTAACCATAACTAAGCTTACTGTCATGCACTTGTCCTAATAAACTAACCTACACTGTAGCACTCAACACTTTGATGAACATTGTTACTCAGCTGATAGAGTTGTGCCCTTCCTGATGACTTGTCATACAGAACTTGTAAGTCGCTTTGGATAAAAGCGTCAGCTAAATGACTAAATGTAAATGTAAATACAGATTTTGGTGATTAACACTTTGAATGCCGACGACGACTAATCTCGTTTTATCATGCCCCCCGTTGAGTGCCGACGACGAGAAATGTTGTTTGATTTTTTTATTAGAGATCTGACCGAGTCATCAACCGAGTCTCCTGTTGGTACAGCAGCCCCTCCAGGAGCTCCGATGGGAAAAAACGCCCCCTATCGTCTATCCCTGTGTAACTGCAGGTCAGTCGATTAGACTGACCTGGGATCTGTAGATCTGTAGAGGTGGAGCCAACTGGCTCCATTGTGCTGGCGAGCCGTCTGATGATGAGGGATCTGATCGCGAGTTGGAATGCAGCCTGGAATATATATTTACAGCAGCCAATAATCAATCAATAAGCGTGATCGATATTTGGAATGGCGATCAGGAATTGGAATAATCTTTTTGGAGAACATCTGATCTAAGGTAAGGAGTCTATGTTACCAGTCTTGGGGTAATCAGAGCTGTATTCACTGAGATAACAGTGTGTCCCTGTGTGTGTGTGTGTGTGTGTGTGTGTGTGTGTGTGTGTGTGTGTGTGTGTGTGTGTGTGTGTGTGTGTGTGTGTGTGTGTGTGTGTGTGTGTGTGTGTGTGTGTGTGTGTGTGTGTGTGTGATCTTGAGGAAATGGATAATAGATTTTTCAGCCCGCCTCTATAGTGTGCATAAGTGCACATATACTATCGCTAATCTAGCGTTTATTTGAAAACTATTCATAAATAGGCAGACAAATGACAACGTGTCTAGTGTATTCGAGACTATTCCAATAAATGCTGTTTATGGGGGAATCTTTCTATTTTCCCGAAAATTTTCGAGAGAACGATAGCTTTTCGAAAATGCTATAAAAAGGATATGAACCGAACAGAGTAGTAAAAACACACAAATTGGAGAAGCAGTCAGGGGTTCTGAGATGGGTAGCACATGACAAGAGATTCAAACCAGGAAGGTTAGACCATGGATTCAGAAGGTGGGAGAGGGGGGGGGGGGGGGGCAACAGCGATATGCAAAATGATAGAGAAGGGGGAAATGCAAACACTACAAAAATTAAAGGAGAAATTTGGACTAGAAAACAAGGACCACTTCAGATATCTACAGATTAGAGATTACTATAATAAAGAGATAAGAGGGGACAAGGAAGAAGAACAGAATGGAATAATTAGGATGATAGTAAGGGCATACGAAGGAGGGAAAGGAAGGGTAATATCAGCACTGTACCGGGCTATAATGACCAGCAAGGGACACACGACCGATTATATAAGGGAGAAATGGGAGAGAGAACTACAGATAGGAATAACAGGGAAGGAATGGGGGAACATATGCGAGGTGCAACATTCAACAACAGGATCGAGGATATGGAAAGAGTTTGAATGGAAAAACATAATCAGATTCTTTATAACCCCAGAGCTGAAGGGAAAATATGCACCAACACAAAGAGCATGCTGGAGGATGTGTGGGAAGGAGGGGGCAAATCACACGCACATATTCTGGGGATGTCAGAAGCTGAAGGGGTATTGGGAGGAGATAGGGGAGGCAATGACCAGAATAATAGGATACGGGTTACCACAAACGGGACTGGTGCTTTACCTAGGGGACCTGACGCACGAGGGAATACAAGGGGGGGACAAGTATTTAATAAAGATAATGTTGATATCGGCCAGAAAAGCAATAACGAGACTGTGGTACAAAGAAGATCCACCAACAATAGCACAATGGGTAGGAATAGTAGAGGAGATACAGGATATGGAGAGGATAACACACATGCTGAGGCTACAGGAAGAGAAATTTGGGGAAAGATGGGGAAAGTGGGAGGATTATAAGGGGAACGAAAACGACATCACAGAGGAGGAACCAAATGCAGCACAAGAGGGCGAATGGTAAAGGAGGAAAGAGGTTCAAGGAGGGTCTCTGAACCCGTGTCACACACCTTTGTTTTAGTTAGTTTTTTCTATTTTTATTTCTGTTGGGTATGACAATTGTTTTATGTTTTTTGTACTTTATTATTTAGGTCTGTTTAACAGTGTAGTTTTATTGTATGTTTATTTTTAATGTCATGAATGTACCCGTATATGTATGTCGATATGTTATGGAGATCAATACAAATGTTATGTTGTATGTCCATAAATGTTGAATACAAATTTAAGTAAAAAAAAAAAAAAAGGATATGAACCGATTAAAAAACAATCCGTTTTGACAATGTTGACTGCAAACAAGTCATTGATAAGCGACAGGCAGATTAGACACATAGCCATAATTTAAAACATTGGTTATGGGTTTTTAACGCTAACATTGAAGTGGATGATGGCATTCAACCGGGTAAAAAGGTAAACAAGGTCGGCACTGATAGTGTTGAGTCAGAAACACTTAGCGGTTAAGGGTCAGACATTCCTAATAGTAATCAAGTTCTGTAACCGTTAGTTCTCCAGCTGCTGGCAGCAGTCTATGCCCCCCGGTTGTGGAGCTAGATGGCCGCTGGCATGAAGGACTGGCCGAGGCAGTTAGTGGAGAGTTGGGGTGGACATGAGTCTGTGGCTAGAGGGGGTGGGAGGGGTTCTCCAGGATAGCAGCCAGACACCACAGAGCTATAGCCTTCCTCACCAGCTTTTTCAATGTATTGGTGTTCCTTGAGTTCATGTACCCCCCCCCCCCAGCATACAACGGCAAAAAGAGGACACTGGATACTACAGACTGGTAAAACAACTGCAGCAGTTTGCATGGGTTTCATCCCGGTTCTCCGGTTACCCTCACACCTTAAAAAACATGCATGCTATAGGTTTATCCTGCCATTGCTCTGGACCAAGATACTGGTATTTCAATTGGAGTCGGTCCTGGGACACCACACTGTGTGGCTGCCCACTGCACCTAAATACTTATAGGATGGGTAAAATGCAGAGAAATTATTTTCTCAAGGGTTTAATAAAATGTTTAAAATATATATATAACAATAATAATAATTCATTTAATTTGTAAAGCGCTTCTCAGGAACCCGAAGTCGCTGACATTAGGCAGAGAAACAGAGAAAAACAAATAAAAACAAGACACAAAAGGAACATAAGACCACGGACACAGGGAAAACAGCATAATACTGTGGTATAATATGTCCTCATGTAAATATGTTCCCCTTACCTGTGCCCCCCCCCCTCTCTGTGGAATCACCCCCCTCCCCTGTGTCCCCAAACCTGTACCCCCTCCCCCCCATCTGACCTATCAAATGGGACCACACACCCCCCTTGTTGAACTATAAAGGGCTCCTCCCGACCACAATCAAGGCTTTTACCCGGGTCATTTCAGCTGATCACCTGGGGCGAGAGCCTCAGCCATTCTCTCTATGTACTTACTATCTGTTTGGTTAATAAACCTTTGTTATTATCCAAACCTCGGTTGACTGAGCACATTCTTCATCAGGATATCCACGAATATCCCACAATACACAGAAACATAAAGCCACAGTAACAAAGATAAAAACAGGTTGGAGGGGGGGGGGGGGGGTTAAGGTTGGGGAAGGTTGAAGGCTAGGGAGAACAGGTGGGTTTTGAGATGGGATTTGAAGGTGGAGAGTGTGGGGGAGTCTCTGATGGTCTCAGGGAGGGAGTTCCAGAGTCGAGGTGCATTGCGTGAGAAGGCCCGATCACCAACTTAACCAGTAATATGTTTCTATTAAAGCAAAGTGGAACAAACACATTTTTCTGTCCATACAGATGACACGAGTTGGCAGCCAATACTGCCCACAGATGGCCCTGCTGAAAACACCAAGCTGTAGTGTGTTGTGGTGGGGGGTGGAGGGGTGGACGGCTGCCGGTGTCTCATCATATACCATAAATCTTTCTAGGACAAGCTGTCCAGTACAACTTCAAGAGATAAACCGATGTCCACCGGCAGACCACGCAGGAGTGACAGAGTTCCTCTTGGTCTGTTCAACTGGTCTGTGACAGCAAAGGTTATCCAGAGATAGGCCACGGCAGTCACATCACTCTGTTGCCATCCGTCTATGTCATTGGCAACACACTCCCATTATGATATTACTAGGGAGTATTTAGGCCAAACACCTGGGAAATATCATCCATGTGATTTCTGAAAAGTAATAAAGATAATGGGCTGGGTATCTGAAGTGGCCCTCAGACAAAAGAATCGTATAAGTCCAATTGGAATGGTTTTGAATAGCCATCACGATTGAAAATGTGGAATCATTACAAAGCAATTGGAGTGTGTCTTTAGCTATGAATATAAGCAAGACTTGAATATTGGGATTTGAAGGAGAAAAAAAAATCACTTGATATTTGAAAATTATGGGCATCTTATATCGCTCCTCGTCTGAAAGATTTGTTTCTGGAATACAACATCAACACTAAAACTAACTTTCCATCAGTTACGTAATTGGCTATTATCTGGTGACCTTCATGTCGTATCGTATAATTTTCCTTCATATAATTTCCTTGTTCCTTCACCCATCGTACTCCGACTGCAGCTAATCTATTATATTAGGAGGAATGGCGACAGATCCAGACTTTAATCAATGGCTTAATCAAAGGCAATGTTCGGCTAAATACATTTTATCATCGCACAAATTTAATTATGTGTTACCTGTGGCAACTCAGGATATTGAATTCTGAGTGAATTGGAAATATAGAGATGAGGATTTTCACAAGAAGTGAGGTACATGAGTCAGGTGTAATACCCGGGGTAGCTGTGGGTAAAATTAACCTTGGGAGATGAAATCAGCCCCCAGCCAAGATGGATCATTTAGCTGTAGTATCAATTCCATCTCTTTCAACCCCCAGCAGACAGCCTCATCTCTGACTGCAGCAGCAGAAGAACGACAAGGAATGACAAATATTGATCATGACGTCCTATCAGAATGTGTCAAAGAAAATGGCTGTGCACCCCAACAACCCACCCACCCAGCACCCCAACCCCCACCCACTGTTCCCCCAGATGTATTTGGATGTACTGTACAATACTTTATGTTTCACTACCCAAGTTTTCCTATTTTGATTATGTCAATAGTACATCACAGTATGGAATTTTATCCTCAGTCCACTCCTGTATTATGGTATAAGCAATGTCAGTGGTAGTGTTCCTCCTACTGAATGAAGCTCAACACTCCCACCTTGTGGCCAGCAGGATCCACTGCTGCGTCCACAGTGAAAAACAACGTCAAGATCAGAATACGGTTGCTTATAAAAGTTAATCTTATTATTTGAGTTCTAACTGGTATGGAATTCAACAAGTAACAGTTCAAAAAGTTGCACTGTGTAGTAAAATAAAATGTGATCAAGATCCTTATTACAAACAGTACATGAAGCCCGGCAAGTTGCAACCGCTCCTGACTTTCACCATAGGAAATAATTACAATACAGGCATACATACCCAGTTTCACTTTACTGATAACAGCTTCAGTATGATAGATAACACTGAGATTGTGTGTGTGTGTGTGTGTGTGTGTGTGTGTGTGTGTGTGTGTGTGTGTGTGTGTGTGTGTGTGTGTGTGTGTGTGTGTGTGTGTGTGTGTGTGTGTGTGTGTGTGTGTGTGTGTGTGTGTGTGTGTGTGTGTGTGCTCCTACAACATTCAAATAGAATACAAAAACCTGTAGCTTCCTCCTCCCCGCATTGGGCAGGGGGAGGAAAGGGGGATTTTTATTTTTTTTATCCACCTTTTCTCCCATTTTCTATATTTTCTCCCATCCCAATTTCGTATCATCCAATTCAACCCTCCCCTGTCACGAACGCTGTTTCTTGCCTCCCACAAGCCGGCTGCAATGTGGACTAAGTCATACATAGCACAAGTCCCCTCCGGTACTTGAGGTAACAGCAGTCGCATCTTTTCACCTGCGCAGCTCGATCTCTCAGTGGCTAGGAGTAACGCGTGGGAGGCTCACGCTGCCCCCGACACTTCCTGATTCTACTGCGCAGGCGCACCAACCGACCTGTAGGAGGCGCTGTCCACAACGCCCGATCCCCACCCATCAGTTTCCCACCCCCTAATACGGCCAATGTGTATTAGTATGAACGACCAGCTAAACTGAAAGCAATGTGGAGCGCTGGGCTCGAACAGGCGAGCCCAGCGTCTCCGCATTTGTGGCGAGCGCCTTGCCCACTACGCCATGTAGCCGCCTGGTAAGGGGGCTTTTTAATGATTCTAGTGGCACCACAGTGGCCCGGCACGCCCCAGTACTCAGAGATCATTTGTCTTCTGGACTGAGAACTGTTGCATCTCAACCATTCACCAGGAACCTGCTGTCTCGGGCACAAGGCGAGACATGGCACCCTCAGCCTCAGATGAATAGTCGGAATTCTATTGAGTGAGTTTACCGAGGCTTGGCCCCCAAGAGGCCCAGGCTAAATGCAGTAGGTTTTGCTTCCTAATGGCATTGGTACCATTCGGAGTGCATGGGCTAACACTAGCCGGAATTAATATTCATATGAATGGAATACATTTGGGAGGACTGGAATGGAGGACTGAGGCAAGATCAAAGCTAAGAGCTGTTTAATTTCAATCATCGATTGTTGGACGTTCTCACAGCTGTTTGATCTGGGCAGGTCCTTTCTGACCATAACCCTCTATTTCACAAAATGTTTTGAGAGCTTGTGAGTCCCTGATAATATATTGATCATAAAAGTTTACCCCCCCCCCCCTCCCCCCACACACACCCTAACCAGATATTGGTTTGTTGCCTCTGGGCAACAGTGTGCTATGCGGGTACTAAAATGCCAAGGTTTTCAACCCCCCTACTCAGATATTGGTTTGTTGCCTCAGGGACAATCAAATATGCTTCTTCACATATTCATGCACATTCACATTTCTACCAAGTTATTTAAATTTAAACCTGTAGAAAAGTGATATTTCAAGTTCAAGTTCAAGTTTCTTTATTAGTTGTCATACAGAAGTACAGAATACTTTTATACAAAATGCTTCTTTCTGTTTCGCTCCAGAGACTGTGCTAGGCAAAAATAGATAAGTATAAAATAAGTATAGCAAGTATAAAATAGAAGTCAAGTACGTAGACAAAGATGTTCAGTATATACATATATACAATGCTCAATGTAGAGTAGAAGTAACTGAGTTACCATACAATATACTATACAGTGCAAAGCAGAGGTGGGATGAGGTACAATTTACAGTAAGGTGTAATGAGGTATGGGTTGTAGTCTCAAATTCTTTGCCAATAAATATAAAGTGTGCTTAGGTGTTCTAAAGTGGTTAAAGTGGGTGCTGCAGTGAGTTGTATGTTTAAAGTGAGTGTGTGTGTGTGTGTGTGTGTGTGGATGTGTGTGCTCTGTGAGTGCATTTGATGGTTGTTACATAGTGTTATTGTTCGTTGAGCATCCTGATGGCCTGGGGATAGAAGCTTCTTCTGAGTCTCTCTGTACTTGCCATGAGACTCCGGTATCGCTTGCCTCACCGCAGCAGTTCAAAGAGGCAGTTGTTTGGGTGGCTCGAGTCTTTGATAATTCTCTTAGCCTTGCCCATGCACCGCTTGTTGTAAATGCCCTGGAGAGTGGGAAGCCCCCCTCCAATTGTGCGTTCGGCTGAGCGGGCCACTCTCTGTAGTCTGCTACGGTCTTGTGCGGTGATATTCCCAAACCAGGAGGTGATATTGCCAGTCAGGATGCTCTCTATTGTGCATGAGTAGAAGTTCTTAAGGATCTTCTGACTGACTTGGAACTTCCTTAGGCGCCTGAGGAAGTAGAGGCGTTGCCGTGCCTTCTTCACAACACTGTCAATGTGTGTGGTCCATGTCAAGTCCTCATATATGTGAACTCTGAGATACTTAAAACTGTTCACTCTCTCAACCGGTGCCCCGTCGATGCTGAGGGGGCTGTAGTCCCTGACCCCGACCTCCTAAAGTCCACAATCATCTCCTTTGTTTTGCTGACGTTCAGGGAGAGGCTTGACACCATCCCGCTAGAACCTTGACCTCCTCCAGGTAGGCCCCCTCGTCGTTTGCAGAGATCAGGCCCACCACTACTGTGTCGTCAGCAAATTTGATGATTGTGTTGTTGTTCTGCTGTGCCACACAGTCATGTGTGTACAGGGAGTAGAGAAGGGGACTCAGAACACAGCCCTGGGGGGCCCCTATGTTGAGAGTGATGGATGAGGAGGTGCTGTTGCCTGCTCTCACCACCTGGGGTCTGCCCATCAGGAAGTCCAAGACCCACTGGCAGAGGTCATAGTTCAAGCCCAGGTCCCTGAGCTTGGCTATGAGTTTGGAGGGGACTATGGTATCGAATGCTGAGCTGTAGTCGATGAACAGCATTCTCACATAGTTCCCCTGCCTCTTGTCCAGGTGTGATGCTGCTGTGTGCAGCACATGGGCTATGGCGTCCTCCGTGGACCTGTTGGGGCGGTATGCAAATTGCAGGGGGTCCAGGTTGATGGGGAGGGAGGAGCAGATGTAGCCCTGTATTTATTATATATATATCTTTTTACTTTGCTCCCTGAAATGACAAAAGCCAAGACCCACTTCAGCCCCTGATTTTATTGGACAGAGACATGTCTGGTAATATTATTAAATAATTAAAGGGGTAGTCTCAGGGCTAACATTTTGGTTTGTTGCCTGCCATAGAGGGTTAATAGAGGGTTAAAGGTTTATTTGGCTGCCATTTCTGCGTGTCAGGTAGGATTTTAGGGTGTTTCACTGGGGATGCCCCCCTGGTGTGCCGCTTCATGAAGGGGGTCTGGCAGTGCCATCCCATGTCTAGGCCCCTTCTTGGGATTTGATCCTCGACCTGGATGCCTTGTGTGGGGCTCCTTTTGAGCATTTGCAGGAAGTGGATAGGAAGGTTCTATCATTCATATAAACAGTGTTTTTGCTGGATCTGGCTCTGAGGCACATACAGTAGGAGGTTAAACACCTTGTGCCCTGTATGAACATTGCACATCTATGTGGATATTGTAGGACACTGCAAACACAGACTTAATTTTTTTTTTATCCACTTTTTTTCCTTTTTTTCAAAATTTCTCCCATCCCAATTTCACTGTGCCAATTCTCCCCTCCCCTGTCTTGAACGTTGCTCGCATATGCCCCCCTGCACTGGCCAGTTGTAGGGAGGATAGAAGCCTTGCATCACGTGTCCCCTCCGATACACGAGGAGGCAGCCTGTCACATCTTTTCACCTGCCAGCGCGGACTCTCATTGGCGAGGTGTAACGTGTGGGAGGCTCACACTACCCCCGCCATTTCCTGTCTCTGCTGTGCAGGCGTCCCCCAACCGACCTGTAGGAGTCGCTGTCCACAACGTCTAGATTACCACCCATCGACTTCCACTCGCTAACTCTGCCAATTGAGTTAGTATGACGGCCGGCCCAAGCCGGAGGCAACGCCGACAGCTGGAGTCGAACCAAACACCGACTTTTTGTACACTTCGCTAACCTGATTCAAGGCTATGCACTCTCCAAGTGACGTCTCTCCCATTTCTTTGGCATACAGCAGCAAAAATGTAGTGACATCGGAAGGGGTCCGTGGACATTACATCAGAGCTGTAGCTACGTCATGGGCCTTATTCAAGGGGGGTTCAGTGGGTGATATTTGTGCTGTTGCCAGTTGGGCATCCTCATATACCCCTGTAAGGTTTTATAGGACAGATATCACTGCTCCATATGGCCCCCCATCCTATCTGAATAGCTTTCAGTTACTCTGACAGGGGCTGTTTGATTCAGTGTCCTGCTGTTTACAGGCCTTTCTGGTGTTCGTACTGAGGTGTTCTACGTTGTTGTAGTCCCCATAGTTGTGTTGTATCGAGTGAACTGACCGAAAGGTACGTTTTTGGTTATGAATATAACCTCCATTCCCTGAAGGAACACATGTGGGCCTTATCTAGGTCTTGGTGATGGATTTCTATTAAGATAAGATAGTTACAACAGCTTCTGTATATTAATATTATAGCAAGACTTAGCAATACCTTAGACTATTTATTTTGTGTCTGAATGTCATATGTAAGTTACTCAATAAGGCCTTCCCTGATTGTCAGTATGCTTTAATCTGAAATTTGAGATAGTCATGTAACTGCTTGATTAATATTAATGTATGTATATATATATTAAATTATATACAGTCAATGGTCAAATAGCAGATATTTGATTTCACTTCAGTTTACGGTAGACTCTAAGAAAGTCTAATAAGGCAGTGGGAAATATAAAGATGGATTTCACTTTACTATACACAGTTCTGTTGCAATGTGTTTTGTAATTATCCTCTTAAGTCTCTTAACAGTGGGAAATAGATGTATTAGATCTACTATCTACAAACTCCACCGGACTCCAGAGAACATCCAGGCTACAAGGGACATGTGTGAAGTAGCGACCTGATGTGACCTGCATGATGTGGTTTGGCTACAGTTGCCTACAGTTTTTTTCTAATGAGCGACAAATGGGTCTAATACAGCATTATATGCGGTTTCTAAATATAGCATAATTCTTTATTTTAGTTTTAGTTTTTGTCTAATTTGCTACAAAGTAGTGCTTATTACATCTTATTAGTGTACCGAAATGGGTCTAATACAGCATTATATGCGGTTTCTAATTACAGCATAATTTAGCTGTATGTGTCTAATTATGGTATAATTGTGTTGGTTTAAAGAACATATTACTTCTACTTCTTCTAATTTTGTCTAATTTGATACAAAGTAAGCCTCATTACATCTTATTAGTTATAGTTTTTGTCTAAGTTGATACAAAGTATGCAGGGCTTGACGTTGACACCTGCCCACCTGCCCAGGGCTAGTGAAAATGCTGAGTGGCTAGTGACTTTGGAAAACCACTAGCCACAGTGGCTAGTGAGCCAAAAAGTTAACGTCAAGCCCTGCATAGGTGTGTCAATGATAATGTTCACTGCGTTTGGAGCAATAATATAATTGCTAGGTTCAACACAGCCAAGGCATAGGTGTGTCAATGATAATGTTCACAGCGTTTGGAGCAACAATGTAATTGCTAGGTTCAACACAACTCTTCCACATCTACACCCTCCATCTTGTCCCAGTCAGCCGTTGCCCCAACTGGAGCTCCTTTTGCGGCTGAGTCACTGGTCGCAGGCAGTAGTAAACAATGGAGTCAACAGTCAGAAGCACAGTTGTACAGTTGGCGTGTAGCAGTATGATTACAATGATACTGTCCCCAGCAGGGGTTAGTGAAGAAGAAATTACCTATATTTATAACCTTTTGGGTGGGGGCGCGAGTGCGGGGATTTTTGGCTAGTGAAAATGCTGAGTGGCTAGTGACTTTGGAAAACCACTAGCCACAGTGGCTAGTGAGCCAAAAAGATAACGTCAAGCCCTGAAAGTATGGCTTCTTACTCATTAGTGTACCGTAAAAAAGTGTGACCCGAGATAAGTCACGTTTATTAATTGTATTGTGTACAGTTTGTATGTATACATTTTGTAGTCTGTCACAGAAGGATTAGCCTTGAGCCATTCTTAACTCATTCTACGACAGCCACGAGAAAAGTCGGGTTAACTCGCCAACCGCTCAGCACCAATCACGAGAAAACTCGGGTTTTAATCGTTATTTCTTTTATTAGCTATATCCATTCATTTTCATCCATCCAGCCTGATGTTATCGTTGGGAATGGGTCTGAGCTCGCAAAAGGGCAAATACCGCCGAAATGGTGTAGTTTCTTTTCTGGGACGATCCAAGCCGTGCCGGCGGGGTTTAGGTGCTCAGGCGAGGTAGGCCTTTGCAACGATGGTATGGAACAGTAACCCCGCCCGCCCGTTCATGTGTAACGGTCGGTAATGTGGGACGGACCTCCACGAGCAGTATTTGGAATGGCGATCAGATAATTGGATTATTTCTTTTGCATTACATCAGAGACAAGGTAAGAACACTATATATAAAACCTTGCGTTGATCTGATATTTCTTTCTACCACGATCGACGCTGTCTCTGTGTGTGTGTGTGGCTGTGTGCCGTTGGGTGCAGGAGGTGGCAGCGGGAGCCCCGCGGTCCAGGGCTCTTTTCATTCTTGCATGAGGAAGGATAATAATGATGATCTAGCATTGATTTCAGGAAGATTCGATAATCAGGCTAAAAATTACAACGTGTTTAGTGTATTCCACTAAAGGGCTATTATCGCGTCTTTCCCTGGAATTACTCAGAAGCACCCAAACTATATTCATATTCAAAAACGGTATAAAACGGAAATGTACCGATGAAAAAACAATCTGTTTCGTGGATGTTGACTGGAAGCAACTCACTGACAACCGACGGGTGTATTAGACCTATAGATATAATATAAGATATATTTTAAGCACTCGCAAGTGAACAAAGCGCCCCATTGACTTACAGCGCTGGCGTAATAGCGCCCTCTGGCGCATTAAGCAATGGCGCAGAATGAATTAAGGCAGCTTGTTTATATATGTTATTATTATTTAAAAAATGTCATTGTTTATTTATTGTTGTATGGCTGTGCCAAATTCTCTTTAAATGTTATCTTTTAGTAGGTAACTAATAGTAGAGAAATCAAACATGTAGTTACAGTGATAGAATGACACTTCATGTGTTACAGTATAATTCTATGGTTAAACTACAAATATGTTAAGATATAACTGTACAGATTGCCTTTCTAGCTTAGTGACAAGCAGTAAGTACTCTATTTTAACAATATCCCTGTTTAAAAAATTAATAAAAAAAAAAACAGAAATAGCTACAGTAGCAACACTAGCAAGTGATGAGGCATTACGGCCTTTGTTTATGAAGGTTGGCAGGGTTACCAGCCCGCAAGGCATGATGGTACGAAATATAATGCAGAGACAAAATGTCAGTCGAGGAAATTGACTGAAATATTTATTTGGAAATTAGTTTTTATTACAATGGATAAAAACTGGGGTTGGGGTATAGGTAGGACATCTCCTAATAGACACATCCCCTTGCTGATGGCCAATTGCGTGGGCAGAGATGGTGTCTGGACACCACACACAACCGCAGCAGCCTGTGGGGAAATTAGGGCGGTCCCCTGACCTACCAGCACAGAGAGAGAAGCAATAGCAAAACTCACCTTTTTAGTAGAGCCTTCTGTTGACTTTTTATTAAAAAAATCTTTTACCAATTTCTTTTATCAGTTTTATTTATTCTATATTTCTCTATGTTATTCTATGTTTAGTCTTGCTTACAGGGGGGAACTGTACAACTGTACAAGCAAAACTGTACATTGGAATATCGACAAAACTAGGGATGCTCGATATTGGCTTTTTTACCGATACCGATATTCCGATATTGTCCAACTCTTAATTTCCGATACCGATATCAACCGATATCAACCGATACCGATATATGCAGGGTTTCCCCGTCCAAAAAACTGAATAATTTCAGGTAACTAATCATTTCACTGGATATATATATAACAAATATTGTTATTTTTTTTATTTTTTTTAAACCGATACCGATATTTTCCGATATCACATTTTACTGCCGATATCGGCCGATAATATCGGTCGGCCGATAATATCGGACATCCCTAGACAAATCCATACTTGGTAGAAGAGGGTCTCGTGTATTCTTGGGTTAGGTCATTTACTGTACATTGGAGGGGGTTGGGTTAGGACATTTACAGGGGCCAGTTTCGAATTGCAGTCTCCCGTAGGTGTTCTTTGAGAGTGGTTTTGAAAGTGGGTAGTGATTCACATTCCTTTACAGCTGTGGGTAGGGCGTTCCACATTGATGTGGCATAATTGCTAAACGTGTTTAGTCCCTTGTTTGAGCCGAATCTGGGTTTAACATGATTTGTGGAGCTCCCTCTGGTGTTGTGGTCGTGGTATTCACTGACCTTTTGGAAGTATTTTGACATGTACATGGGTACCTTAGTCGTGTAGTGTATCTTGTAGACCAGGCCCATTGCAAGTTGCTGTACTCTGTCGTCTACTCTAAGCTATCCTAGGTGGATGGCCATCCATTAGTGAAACCTCAAAAAGTGGTTGAATCCTCTGTTGGTTCTGGCCATGGTCAGTCCCACAGAGGCAATCAATTGATCGAGGAAATACCTTAATCAGTGGCTTGCTGTTCACAGTTAAATATCCAAGCATATGCATGTGAGTCTTGAAGAAATCACTTAACTGGGGAATCTGTCCTAGTGAGTGGATCTCTGAACCTGCAGCAGTGTAGTTCAAGTTTTGTTTTATGTGTCACATATAAGGTACATTACAGTGAAATGCTTGGTTCAGTATGAGCCTCCTGAGATTGTGCTTCATACATTAGAAAAGTAAAAAGAATAAAGACCAAACACTATACAAAATATACAATGTACAAAACTAAAGTACAAAATGCAAACAAATGCAAAAAATAGATAGAGTATAGTGCAAATATTTTAGTAATGAATAGATCAAATATGGTGTAGTGTTAAAAGTGTTCAAAGTGTCTAAAGTGAATGTTGAAGGTGAATGTTTAAATTGAGTGTGTGCATGTGGATGTGTGTGCAATGAATGTAGAATGGATGGGTTAGTGTTGCATAGAGTCCCCATTGAATCAGCCTGTTCCTTATCCTTGTACCGCCCTTTTGCCTCTATCACTGTTCTCCGGAGGTTGTAGAGCGCCGCCGTATAGATGGTTTGAAGATGGAAGATGGTGGATACTAGGCCTGTCCCGACTAAGGATTTGTATAGTCGACTTTGATTGGCCAAAATGTGCCGATAGTCGACTGGTATTGGGTGGTGCTTAATGTCTGAAGGAGTCGACTGAAGGCTTGTCCTCTGCGAAAGCATGCAATTGCTCCACTGATGGATACATCTTGATATTTGTGTGTGTTCATTAGACAAGTCAAGTCAAGTCAAGTCAAGAGTTTTAATTGTCACGGCATACAGGTATACAATGAAATGCGGGTGGTCTTGCCCGCAACGATGTGCAATACAGTGGTACAACATATAATAGAATAAAAAAATGAAAAAACAACATTGTGCAGTAAACAGGTAACATGGTATCTCGGTATCTGTACATAGTTATTTACAGAGCATATGGGACATGCTAGTTAGCTTTGGTAGTGCAATACACTGTTCCTGTTATTCTAATTTAAAGTGTCCTTTCCTTTGGCCATAAGTGTGCGTGTGTGCGACATGACATGAGTGTGTGCCCGCTCATGTTAAAGTGTTAAGTGGCTGCTCGTGTGTGAGCGTGCACAGCGTGCGTGTCGTGTGTGTGATCATGTGTGCTTGTGTGTGGATAGTTCAATGTTCTGAGCACTCAATGTTCATTGTTCATGGCTCTGATGGCCTGGGGGAAGAAGCTGAGCCTAAGCCGCTCTGTCCTAGTAGCTGGGGTTCGCAGGCGTCTGCCTGACCTTAGCAGCTGAAACAGGCTGTTATTGGGGTGGTGAGGGTCTTTCATTATCCTGCAGGCTCTGGATTTGCACCTCTTGTTGTATAGAACCTGTAGGGGGGGTAGTGCAATACCCGTGGTACGCTCGGCTGAGCGCACCACTCTCTGTAGGGCCTTCTTGTCCTGTGCCGTGCTGTTTCCATACCAGGCAGTGATGTTTCCGGTCAGGATGCTCTCTACAGCTCCTGAGTAGAAGGACTGGAGTATCTTCCCCGATACTCTGAACTTCCTTAACTGTCTCAGGTGGTAGAGGCGCTGTTTCGCCTTCTTTACTACTGTGTCTATGTGTGTTGACCATGTCAGGTCCTCTGAGATGTGGACCCCCAGGTACTTAAAGCTGCTCACCCTGTCCACGGTAGCCCCGTTAATCATCAGTGGTGTGTGCGTCTCCTGCTGTCCTCTCCTATAATCCACGATCAGCTCCTTGGTTTTACCAATGTTCAGGAGCAGGCTGTTGTCCTGGCACCAGCGTTCCAGTACCTCAACCTCCTCCCGGTAGGCCTTCTCGTCGTTGTCCGAGATCAGCCCCACCACCACCGTGTCGACTCGTCTGCGAACTTCACTATGGAGTTGGAGCTGAACTTGGCCACACAGTCGTGTGTGTAGAGTGAGTACAGCAGGGGGCTCAGAACACAGCCCTGGGGGGACCCGATGCTCAGGGTGATGGTGTTGGAGGTCTGACCCCCCACCCTGACCGCCTGGGGTCTTTCGCTCAGAAAGTCCAGTACCCAGGCGCTCAGGGCGGAGCTCAGACCTAGCTCGATCAGCTTGTCCACCAGTCTGGTGGGGACTATGGTGTTGAACGCTGAGCTGTAGTCAATGAACAACAGTCTCACATAGACGGGTGAAATCCTCTTTCAGTGCCTCTGTGCCCGTTTTCTTAAGCAGTTAGCCTCGCTGGTATGGATGCCATTAGCCTTAGCCACGCTTCTAGGCCTATTTGCTTTTGGAAAGAATGATACAAAAGATTTTTTTTTTTTTTTTTATTATTTATTAGACTAAGAGGTTGGCAGTCGACTACGGCTCCTTTCGATCGATTAGTCAACTATTCGACTAGTCGGGGTCAGCCCTAGTGGATACTGGATCTGACGTTGTAGATGTAGAACGAGCTGTATGCTGTTGTGAGACCTGCCTCTGCGTGCTGTGGGCGCCTACCCTGGAGTCGTCATCTGCCCCCATCCTGGGCTGCCATCATAAAGCCCAGGTCATTACATCATCATCCACCTATGAGAGACTAGGAACAAGGCATATCATCCCACAATCAATTCAAACCACCCACAGCTGGGTACACTCATTCACTAATTAGTCAGTTTTAACAGTCCTGGGCGCGTGCTTCATTACTTCAGGCAACCTTCTTGCGTTCAGCGCCCCACGTGACCACGCCTAGCACGCCCCCGCGGCAGCGCCAGAGCGGCAGAGGCAGGCGGCAGCTGGCAATTAACCTAGCAATTACGAAATAGTTGTCTACTGTAAGTACACAAGAATATTACGTACTAATGCTAGATACAGTACCACCAGACCCGGCGCCATGGGCGGGCATTGGGGGGCCTGGCCCGCCCACTGAGTCAGCTGTGCCCACCCTGACATTTTTTTTTTTTTTTTTTTTTTTTTCAATCAAAGTCGACTATCCACATCCTTAGTCGGGGACAGCCCTAGTGGGCACTGATGTCAACAACAACACTACTGAAGCTAGCACGGCACTCTGTGAGAATTCGTTTTCTACCCTCAAGAACATCTTTACAGAACATCGCCTTAGTATGCTTCATCGACGCAAGGCCAATTTAATTCAGTTGGCATTTGAGAAGGACTTAACAAAAAAGTTCAGGAATGAGTGGAGGGGCAGTGTTTTAAGAAGATTTCACTCTGTCCCCAAACGCCGCTTGCTGCTCTACTAATGATGGTGAGTAGCCTGTGGAGGAATTTTGTTTGCTTTTTTATGCACCTTATTTTTGTCAGTTCAGTTCAGTTTGTCAGTGAATTCAGAAGTGTTGAATAAATGGAGACTTTTCAAAGATATAGAATAGAATAGAATAGAATAGAAATGTATTATCCTGAGGGAAATTTGACACTCCAAATCACTCAACATTAAACATTTAGACAGAACAAGTCACGAATAAGAATAACAAAACAAATGGCCTAAGAATAGAATAAAATGAAATAGAATAAAAATAGAATAAAAGATACAGTAAATAAATACAGTAAAAATATACTGAAGTCTACAGGTGTAATATTGCACAGTGCTGTTTAAAAAGTAAAAGTCCAGGAAGATGGTAACTGTCACTCTGTGCTCAGTGATGCAGTGAGGCACAGTGATGCATTGTATAGTCTGATGGCTGTCGGAATGAAGGACTTCCTGTGCCGTTCAGTGCTGCATTTAGATAGTGTGAGCCTATAACAATACATGCTCCTCCTGTCAGCCAAGTCTGTGTATAGTGGGTGGGAGGGGTTTTCCCTGATGGCCTGGAGCTTAGCAAGGCTCTTCCTCTCCGCCACCCTCGCTAGGGCGTTCAGCTACACCCTAACCACGCTACTGGCCTTCCTGACCATCTTATCCAGCCTGTCTGTGTCCCCTGCTCTCAGTCCGCTGCCCCAGCAGGTCTGTTATATATATCCGTTCAGTCTGTTTTTGTATAAGTGAATGTTCTTAAGATAGAGAAATTCGATTTTTCAATTGCCTCTCTGCTGTTTAGTTCAGCACCGTGGGCAGCGCCAAGCAAGCCACAGCGCCGTTGTCCCAGCTGAAACGTATAAAAGGGAACCTGTGTTGAAAAACCATTGTGCCCCCCCCGAGAACATTTTATGCCCCCCCACTAATTTGTTTCTGCAGCCTGGTCTGAGTACCACCCTGTTAACTGCAATAATGCCACTAGCCAAAGTAATGCTAGCTAACATTAGTTTGTCGATAATGACAGAACTACTGTATCAGGTTTCCAGTGGCTCAGCTGCATCTTTTTTGACTGAG
This sequence comes from Notolepis coatsorum, assembly GCF_963971535.1. Classification (NCBI taxonomy): domain Eukaryota; kingdom Metazoa; phylum Chordata; class Actinopteri; order Aulopiformes; family Paralepididae; genus Notolepis; species Notolepis coatsorum. The sequence continues at coordinate 35,251,173 of NC_140167.1, forward strand.
ACTTGTATATTGGTTATTTTATTTCAGATTAACCATATTGTGTTCAACCAGACCAATTGTGCGTGTATCTGTGTGGACCTGCCTCATGTCAGCTTATTGCCGGAGCCCCGTAGTATATTTTTATAGCACTTTTATCCAAAGCACTTCATTTTTGCTCCTCACATTCCTCACATTCACACACCGACGGTGGAGGCAATTATGCAAGGTGCCGACCTGCTCATCGGGAACACGTAGGGGTTAAGTGTCTTGCTCAAGGGCACTTTGACACGCTGCCCGGGAGGAGCGGGAATTGAACTGGGAATCTTCGGTTTACCAGACAACCGCTTTACCTCCTAACCACTGTCTCCCGATATAAGAAGCATATTCATCAATATGAAGACAGTGTGATGAAATTATTAAACCTAAAAAGATCAAATTAAATTATACATTAAATGCAACAATTGTTCTAAAGCTCTACTTGAATCAGGAATGGAAAAACAAAATTATTAACAGGCACCCAGAAAAGTGGCAATTTTTAAACTTGAACTTGAGGACTGCATACTTTTCTTGAAAAGCGTATCTTTATACTTTATACTTATAGCACATGCATTAGCCTGGTCTCTTTTGAAAGATAACATTCTGAAGTTTGTTACACAATAAAGAGAAATCACTTTTAGTGCTAATGAAATAGAGTAACATAGGGCTGAACTTGAGTTGTACTTGTAATTGTGTACTCACGTTTTTCTGTAGTAGTTGCAATATCCAAAGAAATATAAGCTGGAAAATAAGCAGGTCCATAGCCCAAAGTCTTATGTAGTATATGTCCATAAATATCCATTCAAGTGAAAAAAGTAGTAGAACGCGCTCACCTCACTAGACTTGACACTGGGTGCTGTAACCTGATATCATACATAAAAAATAGGGAAACAATGTCCAGGCACGCACTCCAGGTTTTTCCAAATTTATTGGCAGCCTGTAATCATGACGTTTCGGTGTGAACACACCTTCTTCAGAATGGCTTGCAACAGAATGGCTTGCAACGATGCAAGCCATTCTGAAGAAGGTGTATTCACACCGAAACGTCATGATTACAGGCTGCCAATAAATTTGGAAAAACCTGGAGTGCGTGCCTGGACATTGTTTCCCTATTTTTTTATAAATATCCATTCAGAAATGGGTTATTTAGAGCAATTTTGGTAAACTGTGTACAAAAAAGAAAGTTCTCCAGTAATCCATTTCCTCATTGACCGTGTGTTTTTCACTTCCTGTTTTTGCTCGTAAATGTTCACCTAGATCCCTGATTCGCACAACCCCTGGGGTATCCTTGGAAAGCTATATACATAATGTTGGTCTTCTCATAAAAAAAATATTAGATTGGAGTCTTTTCCTGCCTTTGGTCCGCTTTGCATCCACATCTCAAATGAACCGCAGCAGGGTTCACTTGCAAGAGTGAATGAGCTTTCACACCACCCCAAACCAACCGGACTATCCGAGGAAATTAAATCTTATTATATTTTATCACAGTATCATGAGCATGTCTTGTCAGTGGACAAGTAGACAGTGGACAGGCAGAGATGCAGTCCCTACTATGCAAAGTGTCTTTTCCCTCCTGGATGATAATAATAATAAAGCATTTGATTTATAATGCGCCCTTCAAGACACTAAAAAAAAAAGTCCACAAATCGGTGAATGAAAAATTATATAGGATCAAATGAAAACTACTTGCTAAAAATCGATGTTTAAAAGTACTAAAAATCAAAGAAAAATACCAAACATAACAAACCTTCAGCACAGACAATGGGGATGCTGCCAAAAAGATTCTTTATTGTCATTGTTACAACGAAATGTAGGTGCTAGCCGACACAGTCCTAGATCTTAATATAAACAGTATTAAAAACAGCTGGAGGCGAGACACTGAGGCAGAAAGGCGTAGAATAGGGCCCAAAGCGTGCTGGATGGAGAAGAGTCGGCCTATGCTCCGCTTTGAGTTAAGGGGCCAAGAAGAAGAAGATCAGTTGGGCTGCTCAACCCAACTCAACTTCTGGGTCGGGGGTCAGTTGGCCTATCTAACCCAACTCAACTCAATATAGAATGCTCCGTCATTGTTACAATGAAATTTAAGAAAAATGCAGTCCTAGGTGCTAGCCGTCACAGTCCTAGATCTTAAAAATATAAAAACATCCTAAACACAGTATTAAAAATATAAAAACATCCTAAACACAGTATTAAAAATATAAAAACAAGAGTAAGACATAAACAACATTAGCATAAACAGGGGGGTGGAAGCACTATGCCTTAATGTTGTGCATGGGGGGGGGGGGGGGGGGTGCAAGGGAGACTGTCGACTCTTGGTCAGGGTTAGACAGTCAACTCTTCGCCAGATGACGACTTGTTGGCTGTGGCTGTGGCTGTGCCAATGACACAGTTGTTCACCTGTAACAAAATAAAAACACTTATTAAAAGGTCAACATCGTAGCTGCAGGTTTCAACAAGTTACATTTAATACCTCTTAGAGCAAAAGAATGCCAAATTCACAACTATACAAAAAAAGAAAAAAAACACTGCAAGACATGGCCAGATTACAAGCTCTGGAATGCATGATGTGACGAATTCTCCATATTAGGGATGTGCATGACAACCAAAATCATTTTTGAATTTTTATTATATTAAATAGTTATTTTCTGCTTCTCAAAGGGTATTGCACATAAATAGGCACTTCAGAATCGGAAGTTCAGATAATCCTTCAGAACGTTGATCAGCTCAGCTGACAGACAATAAATCAAAATGACACCATTCACCATCGTATCCTATAATAACAGCATTGCATTGGCCCATCAACCAGTTTTAATAAAACAGAAACAGTAGCATGTGCATCTTTTAGATAAATTAGGCTGCCTCTAAATATAAAAATGAATTAAGAAGAATGGTGGTTTGCTTCTCATTAAAAAAAAAAAAAATTAAGATAAATATTTGACTCAGACATGAAAATCGAATGTGGTGACTGTCAAGACTATTCAAAAATTCTAATATTCTAACTCATCCCTACTCTATATTAGAAAGTCAAACTGAAGGTCACTGACCTTGCTGGCAAATCGCAGAGAGTTGACAGTTTCCCCAAAGCTGTCCAGCTCCGGGGAGATGTTGACGAACAACAACCTGCAGGGGAAATAATAAGTTATTTTTTTTTATTATTATTATTTTTTACAGCAGTTACAGGGATAAACAAAAACATGCTAAAAATATTACCACCATAAATGTTTAGCCACTGAAGCCGAAATCTGGCTCTGGCGAAAGTTGTCACACTTTACTAACATCCTCCTATATCCAGCCCATCTGCTAAAGTTACATCTATGACTCCTGCCCATCCCTAGTATGCATTCATGAGTCAAAATAAATAAAGAGTCCATCAAAACTGAAAGAAGTCAAGTAAGTGAAGCCTACATCTTGCTGTTCCCTCCCAAGCAGCCCTGCAGCAGGTAGGTCAGCTTGCTGCTCCTATAGGGAATATGGCTATCCTGAAAGACAAGACCACAAACTTAAGACAAACGAAGCACAAAAAAAATTGGTGGCAAATCTAACTAGTTATGAAATGTACTTGTGGATAATTGGATACGTGAATGTTTTAGTTTAAATAAGTGATAGTCTAGGTGTAACTGAGGGGTACAATTCCCTGACTGTATTGATAAGTATGGTATCATTAAACCACTACCGCTTTATGTACTTTAATTACTGGCCATACAGTACATGATATATAAATATGATGAACACTTCCCAAAATGAATCGGTTCCACACAAAGTGGTAATTAAGTATTTATTGCAGCAAAAGGTACATAATATACTTCTCTATTTTACTTTGGATGCGCTTATAAGGCAAAGGAATGTGCGTAGGCAAATCAATAATGAATGTCCATTCTCTGGTTACGCAGGAGGTAATTATACAACCTGAATCTTAGGGAATTATATCTATGGTACACTAGTAATATATAGCGGGAGATACTGGAAGGGTCCCCCCGGTTGTAAGCCAGCAGGGGTAGAGGATCTGTCGGTAGTAGAGAGTCTGGTCAACGATGACTAAGGAGACTCCAAGTACAGGAGACGGTGCAATAGTCTCTTGATCCACAGACGAATACAGCTGTTCTCCGTAGACTGTAGCTCCACAGTGAAGAAAGCTAGCCGGCCTCAGGCTCTCTGAGGCGCAGACTCGACGTGGCTCCTCACAGGGTAAATCCCACACGTGTAGGCGTCGGCGATTCTCCGCTCCATAAATCACAGGACCAAAACAAATATAATACAGCCGCAAAGGGCTATGTAGTCATCGGGTAGATTAATCCAGTGTACATGTCCACACGGTTCTCGTCTAGGTCTCCTCGGGTGAAAGCGCCATGAAAGCAGACCAGCCTGGATAAGCACTCTAGCTGGTACGAGGAAGCGTTGGTGATGCTGGTCACTGTAGAACTTTAGCCGCACGATACACTATACACAAATAGACTATTACTGACTTAATAGAAATATGTCGCACTCGACGGTATAGCGCCAAACTCTGACAATTCAGTTATTAATTCGCACGCGGTCTCAATGCTCTATTTGGGGCCAAACAGGCCATACTTCACCGCACGGAGTATCGTGGGTGAGGCTTCAACTTATTGGGTAACTCTACTTCTGTATTCACCTGCGCCATATTTATATGCACGGCGAACAATCTAGTGCCAACCTCATTTCTGTCTCGTATCCCTGGGCAAGGCCGGGCATGTACAGACATGTCTTGACGGTGGCCTTGAACCCGACTCTGGAGGCATGGCCCTGGCGCCTGTGGACCGCTGTCCAATAGGAGAATGAAATATTATGGTCTGTACTAGGCTAAAGGGATATTCCGTGTATATGTACAAGGAATATACAAGGGATATCAAACGATATACAAATACTATGCAATATATATCGATCAATAAATATATATATTCTGTTTAATCTGATCCTTTTAACACTAGGTGTTTATGTAGGCCTGATGACATTTATGTAGGCCTGACGACATGTTCAAGTGAGGATGGTCCGACGAGAGCTTAATGCAACTCAAGTAGAACTACCATGTACATGATCACAGGAGATATACTTTTAACTAGGGATGTCTGATATTATCGGCCGATATTGGCATTAAAATGTGATATCGGAAATTATCGGTATTCAAAAAAGAAATTCTCATTTATTTAACCCTGCAACCCTGGTTGATATCGGTATCGGAAATTAAGAGTTGGACAATATCGGTATAGGTAAAAAAGCCAATATCGAATATCCCTACTTTTAACCAAAAGGTCGTTTGTTGACAGATCAATATGTATAAAGCATGCAACGACTCCATGCATACACAAACACAATCTCCTGCGTTGGTTATTGGGCTGAAGGTAGACTTTTTTTACAACTCATTTTGAGAGACCTAGTCCACAACACTGTGGTTCCGACAGCTGGTTAGAAAACAGGCTGAAGTCCAGGAGGAGGAACCCAGAGTACAGAAAGCTACGGTCCAATCAGGTAGTTCCCGCTGCGCCTCATCATATCCAACCAAATACTGTGGCTCAACTAAGGGTAGTCTTGGATAAATTGAGGAAAATAGACATTGAAATCATAATCATGAATCTCTTCTTACCGAAGAAAATTCTCAATCAGTATCAGAGTACAAGCTCCGATACTAGATTGGCCATGTCATTGGTTATTTTAAAGACGAGGCTGATAAGTCAGTGCTCTACTCCCAATAAGACAAGTTTATTAAATAGACTTAGAACAGATTTGGCCAGCGTTTAAATGCTGGGGTAAGGAACTCTCGACCTCAGTACAGGGTTTTAAATGCTGGTGTGGCAGGAACTCTCAACCCCAGTACAGGGCCCCTCAACCTCAGTACAGGGTTTTAAATGCTGGGGTAGAACCTCTCGACCTCAGTACAGGGTTTTAAATGCTGGTGTGGCAGGAACTCTCGACCCCAGTACAGGACCCCTCAACCTCAGTACAGGGTTTTAAATGCTGGGGTGGCAGGACCTCTCAACCTCAGTACAGGGTTTTAAATGCTGGGGTGGCAGGAACTCTCGACCCCAGTACAGGACCCCTCAACCTCAGTACAGGGTTTTAAATGCTGGGGTGGCAGGACCTCTCAACCTCAGTACAGGGTTTTAAATGCTGGGGTGGCAGGAACTCTTGACCTCAGTACAGGGCAGGATGTGGTCTCACCTTGTTGGCCAGGGCATGGATGACCATGCCCAGGTTGGTGAGGGAGACATTGATGGCCGTCATCTCTTTGAAACGGTCCCCCTGCGACAGACTCTTGTCCACACGCTCACTGCCAGCCAAGTCCACCAGGCACAGAGAGGCTACAAACAGAGCGAGATACAGTGAAAATCATTGATAGCAATAGTTTGAAACAGAATAAAAGGGAAAGCCACTGGGTAGATGCTGTTGTCTAAAGTTACTAAAGCACCACGAGTGCAAACCCTGTTTAGCCCCAGTGGAAATTAAACACTATGCTCCATTTGTGCCAAGTGGCCATTCCAGCCTGATACTATGGCTGCTTTTATCCAAAGCGACTTACAAGTTATGTACGACAAGTCAGTAGGAAGGGTACAACTCAGTAACCATGTTCATCAAAGTGTTAAGACTTGGGTGCTAGTGTATGTTAGTATAATTAGGAATAGTGCAGAGTGTAAGAGGGTTATTTTTCTCTTCTTCAAAACAGTGAACAGCACAAATGACATGGAATCTGATATTTTCTATTGTGCCACTTTCACTCAGATACAGGTCAGATGTGTTTTAGCTGACCATGTTTACGTCCCATCTTCTTTATTGTTCATTTGCACATGAGTCAGTTCAGGAGCAGTGACCAGTTCACACTGGAATCTGACCCGAGCAATAAATTGAGCACCAAGGCTTGCCATGTGAATGTAGCCCATGACTGTACTTTTAGACTCTTTTATAAATCCCGTTAATGACATAACATGCGATAATGAGTAACCAGGGCCTTGATGTTTGAAATACGTAGAATATATCTATAATCATTACCTGTAGCAGCACTGTAGTCAAATGAAGGATAAGGCTTGACACTACTTCTAATCACCTTGAACCATCTGCTACTCTTTTTAAGCAACTTAAAATACTATCAATCTTTGATATGTATTTATGTTCAACTGCACTTTTAATTTAGATTTATTTCCTATTGTTTTCCATAATTGTTTTCATATCAAACTCCAGTATTCATTCATATCCAACAAGGCAATCAAATAATAATAATTTCTTCCGCACAACATTAGGTCAGTTCAGTATAAGATTTAGGTCCTACAATTTGGAATTCAAAACCCTCATCCAACAAAGATTGCTCAGCTTCAATCTCATAAAACCATTAATGTCACTTTGTTTTACAGTTTCATGTTAATTTGTTTAGACTAATATTAATGTTGGTTATTATAATGTTTTATGAACTTATTTCACTTTCCTTTTTTTTTATCCGATGATTTGCGGCCCTGTATAGCGCCGTCTGGGTCTCTTGCCTCTACTCAGCACCTTTATATACAATTTGTCATGGTCAATGTTTTCGATTTACAGTTTTGCTGAAATGGTGCAAAATAAAATAGATACTTACACTTGCACTTGACGTCCCTGCCGACATGCCGCCCCTCGACGTCCAGCTTGAAGATGGAGTGCGAGCGGGAGGAGTGCTCGTTCACGTTGGTCCTCGTCGTGGAGCGGCTCCGATTGGCCTGAGCGATCAGGTTGTACACCTGGCAGACAGGAGGGGGTGAGAAGGACATGTACAATTTTACTCAAACAGAGTACATTTAACCAACTGAGTAAAATTGTACTCACTTGGGCTCAAATGGACTCAGTTTGAGTAAAATGTACTCAAAACGGATCAATTTATACCCATCTACCTACCTCATACTATAGTCCACCCATATACTTATACTGATTATATATATTAAGGCTGTCAAAGTTAACGCACGATTCCATTGACGCCACTATTTTTTTTAACTCACGATTAACTTTTTTAATCAGTACTAGCAAGGGTGCCCCCAAATATTTCTCTCTACTAGCACAGGCTATTTTTAGGGGCAATATGCTACGCCCTCGTAGCACTGTCCAGCCCTGTGATACTATGTTTGTTTCTGACGCAAAGTGTGTGTGAGAGATAGAGAGAGAGAGAGATGAGGAAGGGGTGAGAGAAAGAGCTGGGAGAGTGTGTGTGAGAGAGGGGGGGGCGGGGGGGGGGGGGGGGGTGAGTCGTCAGCCCGTGTGGGTGAATGTAACAAGTTCCTAACATTTTCATTCCCCTATTATTTCATGCACTTTATTCATAGTTTTAAATTATTATTTTCTTTTAAGTTATTTTGTGCATCACTCCGTTTTGAATTTGATGCACATTTGCAATGCATGAGGGTCATCCTTTTGTGTTAAATGGCTGCATAAAGCAAGCATTTGTTGACTCATGTTGATTAGATGAGAAAATAATGCGATTAAATATTTTAATCAATTGACAGCATATAGCACTAATATATATATCCACATCAGTCTGTACATTGCTGCATATAATCCTTTCACCACATCTATAGATATCTCTTACTAGTTACATTGCTGGCCAGTATGACTTACCAGTGTCTTTATACCTGTACACATTTAATAATACAACTCTGTTGTACATACAGTACATGTCATTAGCACTGTTGTACATACAGTACATGACATTAGCACCATTACTCAGTAGTACTAATTTGGGTGAATGAGGATTTTATTTATTTATTGTAAAGTGCTTTGGATAAATGCACCATCAGTTGAATCACCTGTACATTGTATATTCACACTTTACAGTTACATTTGCACTCTGGTTGGATGCTAAACTTATTTTCGTTGTACTGTACTTGTGCTGCACGACGACACTACATTTAATCTCCCCTTTTAGGGAATTATGGCTACAGCTTCTTAGTCAATTAACCTTAGGACCTAGCTATATTTTCAGAAAATTCACCTAAAAATAAATACCTACCTAAGTAAATGGAAGATTGCTCCACTTCTATAAGGTCAATTTGCATGTTCTTGGCATCCAAGGACCTCAGGGAATGTAATTCCCAGTGTCAGAAATATTGCATCTGGTTCATTACAATTTACTCAAGCCTATAGTAACAAGGAGAATATACATTTTCTTTTTCCCCCCTCTCATCTTTGACACCATGCTAACATTGACCAGATGTGAAAAAGACGCCACTGACTGAGCTCATTCAGCACCTTCTTGAGATCAGGTGTACAAAGAAATATAAATAAAGGGCAGATGATTTTGTAGATAAGTACTGAATTTTGCCATCCGGACACATAAGTATGAAGTCTTCCATTTACTTATGTATAGGGCTTAAAATCATTGGTAAACAAATTTAGTGCTGAAAATACACACGTTTATTGCCGTTTTGACAGAGTTACGCAACATTAAATACGTTCCGTATTGATCGATTTATGGCGCGATATGAATCTCTGCCCTGTACCGGGCCTGTTGGGCTTAATTGGTAATTTCTTGAAATGGGAGCATGTAGGAAAGACAATTTTACAAGCTTGTCGATCAATGGACTCAAAATAATTTCTTTATGGAGGACAGCCCTAATCAAAATACACACAATGTACTAAATCTGGATAATGGTCCATGGTATAAAAATACAAACAACATACCAATTAGGGTACCTCTTGTGTATACCATTTAATTATATAATAATATTGTTTACAATTTCTCTCACATTCAGAGTTAATTATATAGTTTCATTTTTTCCTAATTTAATGTTTTTCTACCATTACCCTTCCCATAACTCCCCTACTGCTATGATGCCAGAATTTCCCCAAGGGGATCAATAAAGAATATTTATATACGCCTCAAGTTTCCTGGGTTAACCCTTTCACTGCGACAATACACAAGTTAACCCTTTCACGGCCGCACTACCAAACGGTAGTGTGATAGTAAAGGGTTAACCTTCTGTAGTGTGGCAGTGTAAGGATTAACCGGTCCTTCATCCTCCGAGATCCGTGTACCTGGTCCTCTGTGGTGACGCTCCTGTAGTCGAGGTTGGTCACGGAGATCTCGTTGGTGACGGACTTGCGGATCTCACACTGGCGCCTCTCCTTGGCCTTGCCAGTGTAGAGGAGGTCGCGGAGGGCTTCGTTATAGATCTCCACAAAGCTGGCAGTGAAGCGGTACTGAAGACGACAACATGGGGGACAGTTACAAAAACAATAATGAAAAGGCTGGGTGATTTTTTTTTTTAAACTAGAAACGCCAAGGAAATCATTCAAATAACCTTTGTTTTTATTTGACACAAATCAAACCAAGATGAATTTCCCTATTGGGATTGAAGTGCAAACCTAACTTTCACCAATCTTCACTTGATTAGTGCAATAACTTGCTTTTTCACAAAACTTTACTTAAAAAAATTAAAAGATGCCTCTTGATTAAAAGATGCCTCTTGATCATCAAACAAGAATGAATTTCCCTATTGGGATTAATAAAGTGCAAATCTAACTTTCACCAAACATCACTTTTTGTAAAATAAAGGACTCTCGATTATTATTTTTGAAAATCGATCACCCAGCCCTAACGAAAAGTAGTCTGGTCTTTTACACATCTTATTTACATTTAAGGTGATCCGGGATCAGTGATTGTGACAAAGACATTAAGTCAACCAGCTCCAACGATCCATCCAAGATAGTTAGTCTTCACTTGGAAAGGCTTCATAAATTACTGGCCCATGAGAGCGTTGTAGAGGACCGTTATAGTCAAATTACCTTTGGAAATATATAAATAGCCCTACAACCCAATATATATAGTATGCCCTACAACCATCCAATAATTAATATCTATATAATCATCATCTAGCCATGTAGGTGACAATATTTTATATAGGATGAGAAGCAAGCCACAGATTATATATATCCCTACAACCAGCAACCAAATTAACGGCATCTATAAATTCCATGAATGACTTAAACGAGTGTACAATCAACTGTTATTTACTGTGTTGGCCCTGAATTCTGATGTGTTCATTCAGGGCATGCCATACATTCTTGTGGACCTATACAAGGGAGACAAGAGTTGGTGCTCTCTAACAGGTGGTCTTAAATACCTAACCAGCTCATCATCTGACCTCCCAGCCCTGCTCCTCCAGGTGGTCTTAAATACCTAACCAGCTCCTCAACTGACCTCCCAGCCCTGCTCCTCCAGGTGGTCTTAAAGACCTAACCAGCTCCTCAACTGACCTCCCAGCCCTGCTCCTCCAGGTAGTCTTAAAGACCTAACCAGCTCATCAACTGACCTCCCAGCCCTGCTCCTCCAGGTGGTCTTAAAGACTTAACCAGCTCCTCAACTGACCTCCCAGCCCTGCTCCTCCAGGTGGTCTTAAAGACCTAACCAGCTCATCCACTGACCTCCCAGCCCTGCTCCTCCAGGTGGTCTTAAAGACCTAACCAGCTCATCAACTGACCTCCCAGCCCTGCTCCTCCAGGTGGTCTTAAAGACCTAACCAGCTCCTCAACTGACCTCCCAGCCCTGCTCCTCCAGGTGGTCTTAAAGACCTAACCAGCTCCTCAACTGACCTCCCAGCCATGCTCCTCCAGGTGGTCTTAAAGACCTAACCAGCTCATCAACCGACCTCCCAGCCCTGCTCCTCGAGGCTCCGGGCCACCTTGAAGACCTGCCGCACGGCTCTGGGGATGACTCCTCTGGTCTCGTCCTCCTCGCCTCCCTCCATGGTGAAGGTCTTCCCGCTGCCCGTCGGACCGTAAGCGAAGCAGCAAACATTGTAGCCATCCAGCACCGACTGCACCAGCTGAGATATCTCCTCAAATACCTGAGGGAACGGAGCGGAAAACAAGAGATCTCCTCAAACACCTGAGGGAACGGAGCAGAATACAGCCGAGAGAATAGAGATCTCCTCAAACACCTGAGGGAACGGAGCAGAATACAATTGTATTGGCCTATTAGTCATGGTGGTTTCATTAGAGATGTCTGCATCAATAGTCTATGAACGCTACATGAAGTGGGCGACATGTTGGCACAATTTGGAACTGCAAACAAACAAAACCCGCTATTTTAACTTTTAGTAAGTCTAAACTAGTTTAACACAACAAAGTGTTCACAGTGATGCTCACAGCCGACTAGCGTTTCTTCCTGCAACAACTCACGCCTCGCAGGATTTCAGAGTAAGATTTCTGTTTCAGTGGCACAAACGAGCACTTGGTGATAAGTACTTGAGTAATGGATTACTCGCCCCACCCTAGTATATAGCCTAGCAAATGGGTAGAGATAGGAAAATAAAATTGTTGATATATATATATACACAATTCATAAATGTTTTGCTAGAGTTTATTTCCCATCAATAAACTCAACAGGATATAACCCAATTACATGGTTAAACACACAAAACACAGATTAAGGGCTTTAAAGAGTTGGAATGTGTGATGTCATTATGATACACACTCCAGGAAGTATTAAATGCAGCTCAATGAAATTATGAAAATGAACAAGAAATGTATATTATGGTCTTGATAAGTCATGTGTGTGTACCTCCTGCTGGGAAGCCGTGGGGCTGAACACCCGGTCAAAGCTGAAGCTGTAGCTCTTCTGGGTGTCTCCTGTCCGGCCCACATGAGACTGAGGAGAAGACGGGAGGATGAGGCTTCAAATGGAAATCACCACATGCCAGATAATGCACACATGAACACCACCCTTTATTTATTATCTCCGATTAAACTACCCATATAACTCTGTATGATAGCATGTACAATAGTGCTGTATACACACTATATATATATATATACCTACCACCACATATCTGCCCTTTGTTAATTTGCTTAGATTTTTACTTCATCTCAAGAGGGCGCTGGACGAGCTCAGTGGCAATTTTTTTACTTTTAATGTTAGCATGGTGTTATTCACCGTCAAAGATGAAACAAATAAATGTATATTCTCCTTTGGTTCATTACAATTTACTGAAGCATAGTAACAGACTCAATATTTCTGACACTGGGAATACATTCCCCGAGGTCCATAGATACCAAAAACATGCAAATAGGGTGGAACAATCTTCAATTTACTTGGGTATGTACTTTTAGGCAATTCTTTTATTAAGAGGTTACTACAACTCTGTACATACATCCGATTAGCACTATTACTCTGTAGTACCAATGTATATATATTGTATAACCAGTTTGATCATCTGTACATTGTATATTACTATTGCACATTTGTACTCTGGTTGGATGCCAAACAACTTCTCTGCGTTGTACTGCATGACGACAATACATTTGAAGCGCTGGCCAGGGTAGAGACTCACCTCCTCAGTCTTGGCCAGTGTCAGGGCCTTGTTGTCATCGACAGGCAGCTGGATGTGGTCCATCTGACCCCCGGCCGTTGGGGGGCGCACTCTGCAAAAGACCCTGATGTTTCCCTGCAGGGGACAAGAGACCTGGTTAGTCAGGGGCCGGGCACCAGTTTGGTTGTTGAAAACATATGGGGAGGGGGAAACTGGACTACCGGGGGGGGGGGGGGGGGCAGAACTGGACTACCAGAGGAGGGGGGAAACAACTGGACTAACAACTGGACTACCAGAGGGGGGGGGAACAACTGGACTACCAGAGGGGCGGAAACTACCAGTTATTTTTTTAACGACACATCCGCGACCCACTCAAAATGGCCCTGCGACCCACCAGTTGAGAACCACTTTAACACCATATTTGATCAATTTATTACCAAAAGATTTGCACTACCCCGCTACCTCATTTTGTACAGTGTTAGTCTTGTGAACCTGCCTTGAGCTCCTGGACGGTGTTGTGGAGGAAGCGGCGTGCCATCTCACTGGTGATGATCTCATCGCTCAGCTGGGTGATCGTGTCCCTCTGGTGGGCCATCGTGTCCTCCATGGAACAGACCACCGCCTTCGTGTCGGCCAGAGTGGCCTGGCAGTCAGACAAGGTCGAGCTCTGAACAGACATCCGGGTCTGGAGGGAGAGATGGGGGTCCCTTAAGATTTTTTACAATTTCTTAAATGTATAAAATATTGTAATTGGATCATTTGCGTGACTCATGTTTTGGGAGATTTAAACAGCCGGTTAAAATACACGTTTCCGACGGAGTCTTCATGCTTTCGAAACCAATAAAATCACCATGTTTCCTAGGATGTTCGTAAACAATAAAGCCAGACTTGACTTTTTTATTACCATCATTACTATTAGTGATGGGTACAGCAGTCCAGACTGAAAAGGACAGAATAGAACAGGGTATTTGCAGATTTCAACAAGTTAAATGTAAGAATTGTAATACCACAGAGTTAAATGGAATACCAATTGCACAACCATACTAATACCTTTAAAGGCCTTAAATTGAGAATTATAAATGCAATACTTTAATACACCGCAGACAGCCAAACACCCTGCAACACAATGCATCCTATATGTTGTGCTGTAAGCAAGTCATCGGCTCAATTTGAATAGGAGCATTCGTTTATAAATAACACGTTTCAGCACAGAAATTCATGTGAACACAGGGAAAACATGAATAGCCACATGGAATAGGACAGATAAGGACAAGTATGTACCTTGACATGGTGGAGCTCTGTCTCCAGGCTGTCTATTAGGGTCTGAAGGACCCGGTGTTGCTCCGTCAGGCTGGCGTTGCCCCGCTGAAGCTCCTCCCTTTCCCCCGTCACCTGCTGCAGCTGCTCCCTCACCCCCAACAGAGACTGTAGCTCCTCCTCTTTGTGACTGAAAGAGGACAAGGACCACACCAGCTGCCGTTAACAGATTATCCCCATCTTCGCACAAACACCAACCGCTGTTATCGTTTGGATAATGCTAAGCTAGCAGACGTTTCACACCCAACAGGTATACTATCCATGCTCCATCGCTCCCTGCAACTATTCACACCTCGCAGGATTTCAGAGAGTTTTCCGTTTCACACAAACCGGTACTTGGTGGTAACTAAATCTAAAAAAATATATTTAAAGAATAGAGCACCCTCAAAAACCACTTAAGTTACGTTGAAACTGAGCCCCATTAAGTAATCGATTATTCACACCCATCCCTAATATATTTACTAGTTACGCTGCTGGTGAGTATGACTTACTACCATAGTGTCTTTATTTATACATATTAATACTACAACTCTGTAAATACATCAGATTAGCACCAATTTATATATTTTATACTCAGTTTAATCACCTGTACATTCTATATTACTATTGCACTTTACGGTTACATTTGCACTCGATCTGGTTGGATGCCAAACTTTGTTGTTGTACTGCTGTATAATGATAATACATGTGAATCTAATGTGAAAATAAACTACAAAATGCAGATGTTTACCCAAGTTGGGTCTGGAGTAGTTTAACCATCTGCAAGGTCTGGGCCGTAGAAGCCGTCAGCTTCTCGTTCGCCTCCGTGAGAGAGCCCATTTTCCCCCGGTAGGTCCGGATCTTCAGCTCCATGTCTGTGACCTTGCCCTTCAGGTCCCAGGATGGCCTGCGGGTGGCCCCCCCGGCCGCAACACCAACACCTGTGGCTGAAGATAAATTACACCATCCCATCAATTAATTAGGGTTGAACAATTAATCTGAATCTCATCTAAACCACAACATGGCCCTAGTGCAATCGCCAAATGGTACACGTGTAAATTCTGTGCTGTAGATGATCCAGCCTACAAATGTCTTCTACAGATTAACCTCTTAACATGCAACGGCCTGGCCCCTCTTGAGGACGATTTGCACACTGGCACGACGTGCCACTTTGCCGACCTCAAGCGTCTCGGGTGTGCATATTTTTAATACAATATATCGATCGAATTAAATCCCCATTTGTTGCCTGTCGATTGCCAAAATCCGTTAAGCGGTTCTCGAGTTACATGCCGATATGAGAGGTGTGCGCCGAAGTACACGGCAGACAATTTTTTCAAATACCACTCCGACTCCCGAGCCTCTGCCGATCATTTGGCGATCTTGAAAATTATTGGACAGGGTTGTAACTAGGGATGGGCGTGAGTAATCGATTGACAGATTACTCACGGCTATGAGAAAATGCAATCTTTCAGCCAACAACAGCCAGCTACTGCACTATGAACTGCCAGCCAGCTAGCTACCCGAATCCACAACAGCCAGCCGTACAAAATAGTCTCAGCCAACAATCACGATTTGTACAGTTAGTTAGCTCCACTCCATTCCGAATTAAGGTAGCCAGCCAGCATAGCCCGTATTAGTTAGCTACAGTTGCTAGGTAGCTAACGTTAGCCAACAGCTGCAAAAACCAAACGCCAATGATGTTATGATCAGTAGCTATAACCAGCTAGATAACATTAGACAATGCTGTGTATTAAACTAAAGTGAAAGTTTACTGGGCCATTTTGTTTAATGCTTCAGTGATTTTAAAAGGAGCTGCATGCTTGCTATTGTGGTACCATTGACGGCATTTCATAACCAATATGCCAGTCAAGGTACCACACCATCTTCAGAGCGAATGTTGACAGATGGGTCTGTGAGGGGGAGGGGCAATGAGGGCACTGCGAGCAGTGTGTGTGCGTCAACAACTTGCTGTAGGAGGAAAGACAAGGCTAATCTATCACTACTCGAGTACATCATGCGATCAACTGGATTTTTTTTTTAATAAAATGCCCATCCCTAGTTGTAATCAATGAGTCTGGAATCAGGGATCTAGGTGAAAAGTCATGAGCGCAAACGGGAAGAGAAATTGCCGCAGAATGCATTAGAGTCAATGAGGAAAATGTTTTCTGCAGCCTAGTTTTTTTATAACCAAAATCGCTCCCAATCACTCATTTCCGAACAGACTTATAAAATGTTGACATGTACTACACAAGACTTCGGGCTATGGACCCAGTGTGTTTTTTCAGAAAATACCACCAACTACTACAGAAAGACATGAGTAACAAGTTTTTCTACAACTCAAGTTCAGACCTATGTTACTCTAAAAGTGACAGACAGTCCTACAGAGTTACCATCAAGTCTGATGGAAAGAGCGTCCAGCTCACTTGTGTTATAAGTAGGGCTGCAACGATTAGTCTACATAATTGACGACGATCATACAAACTAGTCGACGCAGATTTTTTTTTTTGCAATACCTATCTTTGTGAAAGTAGCTTCTCAGCTCTGGTCCAGCTGAAGACAAAGCAGAGGAACAGATTGGACATTGAGCATGACCTCAGAGTTGCTTTGTCTACCATCACCCCAGACTTTGAGACTCTTGTCAGGAGCAAACAACTCCCCAGTTATCCCATTAGTTCCCTGGGATGTTAAGCTAAGAAGTCTGCTAAGAAGGATATTTTATTTATTATTATTTCATTGCGTTTTTAGCCCTAGTTGCACTTTTGTTGCAACCCCACCAGTTGTAATAATTGTGATTGGGCCCGCTCACTATAATCTACATGAACAAAACCAGGGACGGATGTGGAACCCGACCCGCCACACATTCAAAACATTACACAAGAGTCTGATGTCATCTCACCCCCGGAAGGACCGGCAACGACGGCAGCAGCGCGTGGAGGCCGGACCGGCTTGGCTACACGAGACAAGGAGAGGAGAGGAGTTCACATTTGTTCACAAGTTGTACTGCAAGACAGAGGAAATCAAGACACGCCGAGTGGTTCTTGGTGCACAACAACCTGGGTCTACGACTACGTCGACAAAGCACACAAGAGTGCTGGTCTTGGGTCAGTGCACAGGGGAAATTCGCGACATGACCGTAGTTAAGGTAACAAGGTTGGAACCAACTCTAGATCAGCACTCGCAGTAAGAATGTGATGTCCAAAATCTCAATTATCTGGCTTCACAGCATCAAAACAAGCAGAAGAGAACTAAGGGAAAGACGAAGGAACTCAAAATAGTTGAGAAAATCTTAGGTTGACTTACAAATACGCGGCTTGTTAGACGCCACAGGGGCGACACTGGCTGTAGGCTCCTTGCGCATCCTCTTCTGCAGAAACAAAATTAAAACAGTTTTGAACAATACAGCAGCAATAGATTTTATATGCCATGTGATTTGATGTGCTTATTTCTGTAGTACACTCTACTTGACCGTAGATGGAAACCCCAGTTCCCTTTATAGTTTAAATAAAGGTTTGATAAGATAAGATATAGTAATAACATAACTGGTACTAGATACATTATGGTGGAATCCATGTATGACGACTTTAACAGATATAAAAAGTCCCCACACAGGTGTTTGTATGTCTATATATTATAGTCTCACTCCCAACTAACATTAGCTGGTTGGGGGTCAGTGTTGGTGGCCACCAGGGTCCTTTTGGCAGACATGACAGGTAACCGGGACACGTTCTGGAAAGAGAAAAACAAACTCTTAGCCTTGACACGTACACGGCCATTTCATTTTTTACGTTCGCTTTTCTATAGCGCATATAAAAATGAGCTCACCTCCTTAACGTTGCTCATCTTGAAGAGTAGTCAATCGTCAAAAATAGAACAGGTATGGAGGTGATGTCTGCATGTACATACACAAAGAGACCAAATGCATTAACCGTACTGACCTGAATCAATTGAAACAGTATAGGTTGAAGTTTTGTTCGAAAGGGCTAAGACTGTACTAGTCAGCACAATCTACAGACCACCAGAACAGAGTGGCTTTTATGATACACTGGATGGGTGTTTAGCTGGGGTTGAAGATGTAGGAAAAATTCTGATGGGGACTGGAACACTGATATGCGCCGAAAAGAAGCACCCGTTTCCAAGTCCTTCAGCAGGTTGTGATCTGCACTGTTGTCAAGAGTGTGTGATTCAACACAAACCACCAGATCTCCTCTCTGGTAAGCAAGAATACCCTGAAGACTAACAGGAGCACTCATTCAAGGGTATGACTATGCTTGCACCTCAAAGGCACAAAACAAAGACTACAAACATCACAAAACAAACAGGTCAGACTACTGCTTGACCTTAATCCTAGAACCCACCTCACCCCTGCCCATTTCGACATCCTAGGATGGCTTAGAGTAGACGACAGAGTACAGCAGCTTGCAATGGGCCTCGTCTACAAGATACACTACCAAGATTACCCATGTCCCAAATGTCATTGAATACCACGACACCAGAGGGAGCTCCACAAATCATGTTCAACCCAGATTCTGCTCAAACAAGGGACTAAACACGTTTCGCAATTATGCCACATCAATGTGAAACGCCCTACCCACAGCTGTAAAGGAATGTGAATCACTACCCACTTTCAAAACCACTCTCAAGGAGCACTGCAATTCGGAGACCGCTATTCGAAACTGGCCCCCGTAAATGTCCAAACCCAGTTTCTGAAACAAGTGACAACGTGAGATATTAATCACTGGGCATTTAGTTTCATAACACAAGTGGCCAATAGTAACATACGGGTAAATAAGATTAGATTCAAATGTATTGTCATCACACAGCACAACGAAAACACGTTCAGCATCTTGGGACCAAGTAAGGTAATCCAATGTTACCCTCCACCGCCCACCCCCTACCAACCTCATCCAATGTACAGTTTCTTCGTCAAATGTATATACTCAAATGTGTAGATGTAGCAGTACTGTCTATCTGTATGTCATGCATGTCCTGATGAATTGAAAATGGGAGTCCCTGATTGTAAACAAGACGAAAGTCTTTCTCTGGTCTGCATCCCCTTAACAAGTGTGTATTGAGCTGTACTGTACCGGGGAAAGGTGCATGTATGGATGCAATACATCTTGATTATGCCAATAACAGTAACAACCTAATAAACCAAGGTCCTAAACATTATGCCAATAGCAGTAACCATACCACAAATTAAACAAGAGGGAAAAAAATTAATTTGGAAGAGGATAATTGTAAATGTTTAAGGACCTTCTTTTTTTTCATTACAGCCCTAACAAATATATGTATTAAAAATATCCCTCGTCTAATAGATATCCTGACCCATTTTAAGTGGAACATAAAAACATTTTCTAAGATGGCACTTGGTGAGGGGTTCAATAAGCCTCCTTGGGACTGTACACAGGAGCAGCCTTCACATGAGAGAAAGTGACATCGCACACATTAACATGAAGGCGCTGGGAGCGAGTTAGCAAGGCATTAAGGTGCTGTAAGTGGTATTTATTTTGTCATGTTAAAATAGCTCTACAATCCAACAGCCATCACTTACAGATGTTGGTAAGTAAGATGGCTCTCCCAGTCCCACCTGTTCTGCAGTAAGAATAAAATAAATGTTATGGTATGGTATCCCATCCCAACATCACCTATAGTCAGGATATAACTCTACACTGCAAAATGGTCCAATAATCTGTCAATGCAGTTAGCAAATTTGTCTTTGAAAGATTCTTATAAGTAAAAAAAAATATCTAGGATCCTCTTGATAGAATACAGGAAGGGATATTCCAAAAAAAAAGTCTGGTTACTGGAGGGAGGGACTGGGAGACCCATGCTACTGAACAAACAATCAGTGATGGCCATCAGAATGTAGAGCCATTTAACACATTTTAACTAAATAAATACCCTTTGATGATGGCTTTACTATTAATATTAGGTATTGGAATAGACTTATTAAATATAAACACATTTCAAACCTGTTCAGATAGTTGGCCCTCTTCAGTTGATGGGGAATTAAGTTGCCGCAAAACAACCTACTGCAAGAGTGGAACACAGACATGTTTGTATTCCTTACATAATATGGTAAGTTTATTCACTTTTAGACATTCCTTTTTAAGTATTTTTAATTACAATTAGCCTCCAAACAGATGCTAAAAATCAGGCTACAAACACTAGCATGTTACAGACACTAATTAACCAATTAACTAGGGATGCTCGATATTGGCTTTTTTACCGATAACGATATTGTCCAACTCTTAATTTTCCGATACAGATATATGCAGGGTTCCCCCCCCCTTACTTGCTTGCCTGGGTAAATAAAGGTTATAGAAATGTAAAAATAGATTTCCGATATCACATTTGAATGCCAATATCGGTAGGCCGATAATACCGGACATCCCTACAATTAACCCTTCCAATTAGCCCTTCCAGAACCAGAGCCAAGCAAACAGTCCCAACAGGAACTCCAACCAAATGCCAGCAAGAATCTAACAAATAGTTCAACAAAACAAGGCCAAATAACAAAAACCAACAAAGTAAATCTCAACGAACGGTCCACCAACTAAACAAGGCCCCAATTTGTCACAAACGGGTCAATTGTGACAAATAGGGAGTCGACACGTGAAAAAAAGCTATTTCACAATGTAATTTATTTAACAAACAATAATTTATATAAACAATGAATATGTATTAAGAATCAGTGATGAATGCAATGTGTGGATGAGTGAAAAAAAGTGTGGTGAGGTGCAAGTAGGAATAACCTGTTCATGGAGATGAAGAAGCAGAGAGAGAGAAGGTTAACGAGGGACATATACATATAGGCAGCTCTCACTGCCCAGGTGAGTCCAATTGGGCTGACGAGCCACTCACTACCTGCTCTGGAGAGGCAGTAGACTCACCAATCAGCATGCAGAGTGGGGGCAGTCACACTGACAACAGCTCTATCTCTCACTCACAGACAACACACCAACAGTTGGCTTTTTGAACACACAATCACAGAAACACCTGTCAGGTGTGACACCTGTGATGTCAGCGGTTACACCTCAGTGATTTATGTAGGGAATAAACAACTATTTTCATATCAGAGGGACACACAGACCAACAGGTAACACTTATAAAGTAAAAATGGTAAAATTGTTACATTAATGTATTTCCTGAATCAAGTGGAGGTCTCTCATAGGCCCGTTTAGGTCTCTTGCCTCTGCGTTGGAACCAATCTTTTATCATTTTTGCATTTGTTCTGACCATTTTGGTGCCCTAGGCCAGACACCCACTGGCGAAAGAGAAAGACTCGCTCGACATCTCCTGTGCATGCCAATGCTTTGGTACCAATGGTCATTTTGGTTTAACATACCTATACATACCATTAGAAAATACCTCTCAGCTGGAACCCCTTTGCAGGCATCTGTTTGCAAAACAATTCAGATGTAAGTAAAAACTACTTTTATTTCAGTGTGTTCAAACTCTATTACAGTAGCACTCAGAGTGATTGTTCCTGTTGTGGAAGATAATTCAGAATGTTTCCTTTCAAAAGCGGCCAGACTCATGTGCTATAAATGGTTCAAGAATATAGCTTTCAAATTACTTTGGGTGCAATCGACAGGCGTTTTATGCAAAATGGCAGGACTGTTAAGAGGTTAAATCCTCCCCTAACCACACCCCCACTGGATGAGCTGTCATCTGTCAGTAGCCCTTTTCACACAGAAATGACACCGCAATATGGATCCTCTTTGGGTTGTCCACACTGAACCTAGCAAGATGGTATAAGTGTGTGTAGTGATGCAGTGATGCCATGTTCCTGAGTCGGATAGATGGAGACGCAGAGTGGATAGAATAGATGCAGCATGGATAGAATAGATGCAGCACATTCTGAAATAGGTCTCCAAAGGCGCACGCACACAATGAAAAATACTATCAAATTGACATGCATAACTCGCGATGATTAGTTAAAAGAACACGCCAACATTTTGGGAAATTAGCTTATCGTCTTCTTCAGAGAGAGACAAGAAGCTAGATACCAGTTTCCTCTCTGTGCGTTCAGTAGAAAGCTATCTGGCTGCATGTTAGCCTAGCTTAGCACGGCCATGTCCGCTTCCATTCATTGTGCTAAGCTAGGCTAACATGCAGCCAGATAGCTTTCTACTGAACTCACAGAGAGGAAACTGGTATCTATCTTCTTGTTTCTCTCTGGAGAAGTCGGTAAGCTAATTTCCCAAAATGTTGGCGTGTTCCTTTAAGACAAGCTTTTTCTAGGCTTTTGAAAATGTAGGGTAACGGGGCAGTTACCAGCTAATTATTATTAGTACAGTTAGATGGTACGGTACTTACTGTATACAATACTTTAGACAAATGAGAAGAAGAACAACGCTGCATAATGCTGTGGGATTCAAAATGATCCTGTCACTCGCTATATGGCAAAGATTCAAGTGAAAGAAATAAGTGAGAGATTAACGGGGAGCAGTGTGATAGTACATTTTAATCGACTTGGATCCATTTTGAGACACTTTGTTAAGGGTTTATTGTAAACCTGATAAACATCTTGCTTCGTCCTATAGAGACTGTTGTTTTTTATATATTTCTTATTTTACTTATTAAACTTATTTTCTCTTTCACTGCAAATTATCTTTGTATTTTAATTGTATCTTCTCATTGTTATTTTTCATTTGTTCATTCTTTAATTCATTCATTCGTTAGTTCATTCATTCATTCAAACAGATTGACTGATGGAACATTAAGTTAAGGGGTGAATTAGATTGGAGGTGTCCATTAACATGTGAGCCAGAAGGCTTGTCTACATTCCTAGCATGATCTCACCCTATTATGGACTTGGTGAACCAGCATTAAAGGGGGTTGACAGGACTCTCACAGTGCAGCCTACTTTTTGTGAAGTCAAACAATGGAAATCATGCCTGTCTGTGAGTCTCCTTTTTTCATATATTTTCCAATGAGCCCTTGGGAAAAGAAAAAAGAAAGTATCATTGTAGTACAATGGTAATTTCAGTTTTACCACTGTACCAGCCATTGTATACTTTATACATTATATATTTTTTCAAGTCCACCCTTAACCCTTTCACTAACACACTACAAACGGTTAACCCTTTCACTAGGTCAAGGTCAAGGTCAACTTTATTTATGTAGCACATTTAAAACCAACCGAAGTTGCACCAAAGTGCTTTACAATATAAAAACAGAGAAATACTAAAAATACAACATAAAAACAGAGAAATACAAAAAGATACAAAATACAGTATACACTAAATCAAAAGCTGCAGTACATTAAAACAATCATGACACGACCGGGGCAAGCCTCAAAACGCCAAATAAAACAGGTGAGTCTTTAGCTGAGCCTTAAAATTCTCTAGGGTCTGAGCAGACCAAATTCTTTGTGGAAGACTGTTCCACAATTTATTGTTAATAAAAGATTGATTTTTGGCATCGAGGGGCCCTAAAACACCAGCAGAGTTTTTTAAACAGTCCAGATGCCCAAACACAATAACCTCTGTCTTACCGTCATTAAGATTGAGGACGTTTAGGTCCATCCAGGTCTTACTGTCGGTAAGAGCAGCTAGCAGAGGCTCAAGACAATCCTTGCACTTTACCTTTAAAAAACCACACTACAGACGGTTAATCTTTCACTACCACACTACAGACGGTTAAGCCTTTCACTACCACACTACAAAGGGTTAACGCTTATAGAAAATACACAAGATACAATGTGTAAAATAAGACAGTTTTGGAGTTGTTGGAGAGTGTATTTCTTCACTTTTGATGGAGCTAGACAAAGAGTTTCCCCCTGCTAGTTCACCTGTTAAGCTAGGCTATATCAATGGGTCTCATTCTCGAACGAAGTTACAACAAAATATTTTGTCTTAGCCAGATTTCGGCCTATTTAAGACATATTAGGGCTGGGAGTGGGAGTCTTCAAATTTTCCTGAGATCTTATTTGAGAGCAGAGAGTAAGAGTGCTGAGGAGCACACTTGCTCTCAGCCCACGATCAAATCTCATGATTGATTGACTAATTAAAAATGTTATTATAACTTGACAGACTGTGTTCTCATAGTGATTCCTTCACGTCAACGCTACAGGCCTCCTTGGAATTAATTACTTAATCATAATTAAAATAAATATGACAATATTTGTACGATAAGAAATTACGAATTTGATGTCGGAAAAATAAATAATATGGATTCGTCTGATCACAGGGCAGCTGGATTAACCATGCATATCTGAACCAGCTATTTTGGACAAATAATTACTCAGATATTCAAACACAATTATGCAATTATTGTGAAATGATTGAAAATAATATAATTTAATGCCTTCTGTGGAATTTGTATTTCTTATTTGTTTTAATGATTAATTATATACATTTGAAAGAATGCAGGTCAACATCTGCAATGTATCCCATTGATTGGTATACAATGGGACAGACCTTTGTTTGATTGATTGATTGAAAACTTTATTAACAGATTGCAGAATGGGTACAGTACAGTACAGCTCAATTACATAAGGGGATGCAGACCAGAGAAAGAATTTCGTCTTGTTTACATCAGGGTCCCCCATTTTCAATTCATCATAACATATATGACACACATGACACAGATAGACAGTACTGCTACATCTATACATTTATGACATACCAGATTTGCAAATACAGTACTGTTTGTGATACAAAAAGAGTCCAGAAAAGAGAGTACATTTGACGTACTGTTGGAGGAGGTTGGGTAGGGATGGGTGGGGGATAGACTTACACTGTACAAGCAAAACTGTACATTGGAATATTGACAACCATACTTGGTCATTTACTGTACAATGGAGGGGGTTGATATAGCTATATAAACCTGCATTCCTTCGAATATATCATTAATCAATTAAACGTATATTGAAATACACTATAGCCTATACACCAACACTGAAATGACAGTGGATAAATAAATAAGAACTAAAGCTAATCGGTGGAAATAGACTGCATTAATATTCCATAACAAGTCTTGTGTGCGCCTACGAATGAACAGTAGCCTATAGGCTTATGGAATAATAAGCCATACTGTGTTCATTCATTACGCCCGCCGTAGGCTATATATATTATATGCAGTGGTGCGTTATTGAAATCATCTGGGGTGACACGCACCACGTGCACGCGCGCTCCCTGCGCGTGCGCGCGCTCCCGCGAATGCGCATTTAATGTCCCCTCGCTTGGGCACAGACTAAAGACAGTGCCTAATTGCCTCTACGAATGGAATGTAACACGTCTTCACAACAAGGTTAGGTGTGAATGTGTCTAAGAACGTATTTAACACACCTGACGACCGGAGCTATGCAAATAGCGAGTGAGGTCCCACACCGTGGGACCCCGTCCCATGAACAACGCATGCCTGATTATATGTCATTCATTCATTCATATACAGTACTGCGCGCGCGTGCGCGTGTCTGTGTGTGCGCGCGCGCTGCGGCAGGTGTGTACCGCGAGCTGTATATGATGCCAATACATTAATCTAATCTAGTTTTGATGGGCGCAAGCATGATTACGAAACCTAGCCGCATTTCTCGGAGACGCTCTCTGATTGGCACTGACTGACGCTAGGTTTCGTAATCACGCGGCTCGCAAAGCACTTCCGCCATTCCATTTCACACAGCTGCGTCATCAGTTGCCTTATAAGGAACTATGGAGGCAGTGTTTTGCAGTGGTGCAGTGCTGGTATAACTCGGTATAACGGCGTTATACCTCGGTCACTGAGGCTGAAGTACGCGCAATCGCTTTTTACATGGCATTATCCAACCGGACTCCCGGAGAAGCATGCAGCTGCAGAGCCGCAGAGCCAGCGGCGCTCTCTGGGCCGCGCGCTGACGGCCGCGCTGTGAGGCAATAGTATCCAGCTGCAGGACGAGAGCAGCCAAAAAAAACTGTGCATGCGCGCGCACGCGCGCACGCGCACGCGCATGGAGCGTTTGACCTACTGTCAATTTGCCACTGCACCACTGGTGTTTTGTATGCAAATGAGCTGAACGGGAACGCGCTTTGGAGTTTACGACAGAATGCCATTCTCCAAGCAGATATCAGATCATATAATTTCTGCGACCGTTTCAGCCACTTAAGACATATCTCCAGCACGTTCAGGACTCAGAGTGTACTTGTCATAGATTATGTCTCAGTGGTTCCAAGATAAGTCTTCCAGAATATATCTTTGGAAAATTTTCAGGAATGAGACCCATTGGCTACAACCAGGGCTTGACATTAACACCCGCCACCCGCCAAATGCGGGTAGAATTCGGCTGTGGCGGATAACTCTGTCATTCTACCTGCCACAGTGGCCGGTGACTTTTTTTCGATGAAAAAAAAACATTGTAATCTACAAAAGGCATCAGCAATAATTAAGTCAATCCAAGTGATACTACATAATACTACAACTCCCACAACAATTCGGAAAAGTGCATTACCGGCCAGATCCTGGTAGTGGTGCTGTCTCGAGAATAGAGTACTCCTTGTTTTCAGACCGGATGTAAATCAAATTCATTCAGGCCTACTTTTTCTGTTAGCGTGAAGCTATGCCTTCATCAGATCGCATGGAATACCTTTTGCGACGCCAAATTCAGTATGCAGTAAAGGAATATAGCATCAGCCAATGGACATATCGATCTACCAGATGGCGATCAATAACTGGGAAATCCTTTTTGGGATCCAACCGGCCACAGGTAAGAACGATTTCACGTAGATTTCATGCTGATCAGGCCTTGAATGCCGTTATTGGTAATAAATAATCAGAAACAACGTCCCCCGCCCCCCCCTCCCCTTTCATGCATTCATGGTGGAACATGATACCTGTTGTGAAGGGCCAGATTAAACCGAATATATATATTTATTTATATATATATATTTAATTGTATTTGTATATTCTCTAATATTCCCTGATATCCCTTGTATATTCCTTGTACAATATGCATTGAATATCCATTCTAGCCTACTGAACATCCCATAATAGTCTCCATTCTACTATTGGTCGAGACCTTGGTGCCAGGCTGCCATACCCCCCAGACCCAGTTCAAACGTACCGCTCAACATGTACGAACAAGTCCTAGTTCCGCGTAGGAATCTGGCTACCGCACCACTAATGGGACTATTTGTTCATAGTGCGTATATATACTGCGCTACTAAAGTAGGACTTCCTTTTCAGTCCAGTTTCTTACCCTCCAATAGAGTCACAGACGTAAAGCCTCCCCGCGACGCCACGTGTGGGAGTAAGGCCAAGTTCGGCCTACCATCGGTATTGAGACATCGTGTATATTAATATTTGAATAGTCATATTTGGCACTATATCGTCGAGTTGGACGTAGTCTATTAAGCTAATAATAGTCTGTTAATATATAGTGCTTCGTGCGGTGAGAATACTACCGTAGTCAGCACCCCATCGTTTCGGGCAGAAAACTGGCTGCTTATCCAGGATGATCGACCCCATGTGAGATTGCACCCGAGGAGCCCCAGAGCCGACGAGCGAGTGGACCTGTATACCGGATTATTCTACCGACGACAGCCCGCCTTCCCAGGCACGGATTATGCTTTGTATACGTTGATTATTCCATGGATAAAGACCCCCGACACTGCCGTGTGTTGGAACCCCCCCCCCCTGGAGAGGACGCAAGGTGAGGAGACGCTCTGCAAGACGAGGTCGCTTCACGTCTCTCCTCCGTGGACCGGAGGACGCCGGCCCACAAAGAGTCCATCTGCTTTCATCTGTGGTCCAAGGATCGCCGGCGCATTGAACGGCACTACAGTGGGTTCACCTGGGATACCCTTGGCCGGATGAGGCAGCCGGACTCTACCCCCCCCCCCTTCCTACTCCTGTCGGCTTACAAGCGACCGGATTAACCCCCCCCTAGTGTATCCAGTCTATAATCATTAAAGTATCATTGCTGTTATTCCTTAACTATTCCAGGTCGTATATGTACCACCTGCGCCTTCAGAGATTGGACATTCTCTATTGATATACCGACGAATACTCTTGCCATAAAAGTGCATACTAATTCCCATTCATAAATGTGATTGATTTGATTAAGTGCTTGCTCTACACACCATCGCTGTGTAGAAATAAAGACCTATTTCTAATTCGTACATTTGTGTTGGATCCGTTTCATCTACGTGACAGTGTTCATCATAATATATTTATGCCGAGTACTGGGTGGCCGAATATTAAGTACAAAGGTAGTGGTAGTAAGTATCATATCTAGTAATACAGTCAGGGAATTGTACCCCTCAGTTACAATACCGATCATATGCATTTTGATTTTAAACATATTCATCACGCTATAAAATGGGAACGTATTGATGAAAAAAAAATTTAGTGTGGTGATTTTTGGCTGGTGAAAATGCTGAGTGGCTAGTGACTTTGGAAAACCACTAGCCACAGTGGCTAGTGAGCCAAAAAGTTAATGTCAAGCCCTGGCTACAACCCTATCTAATCATTCTCACAATCGGCGAATGATTGAAAGTTCCAGAGCCTCGGGAGTCAGGGGTGGTAATCTGAGGCTTGGGTGTACAAAGTCACACGCCTGACATATCGGCATGTAACTCGAGAACCGCTGAATTGGTCGGGTGAGGTGGCATTCGAACGGCAACAAATATGGCTTTAATTCTATATATTATATGTCTTATAAAAAATGCAGACCATCGCAAATTGCTGTGTCGCGCCGGTGGGCAAATCGTCCTAAAGAGGGCCCGGGCCGTTGCATGTTATGTGATAAACTTCTTTCATAATGTTTTTTCTTAAAATAACTTTTTCTTTATATACAGATGACTCAACCTGGGGGCTGGGACCTGTTTATTTATTTTTGGTATATATATTGGCCTTTTGGTGAGATAATATATATATATTTGAAGTTAAAACCCATCCTCCGTTCGCTCGTCCTGCTGTAGGGTGGCTGGACTGTCTGTAGTGGATGTTACAGATGGTGAACAATGTTGTAGATTGCAGGTGGAACGGTCTGCGTGTTGTCGTGAGACCTCCTTGTGGAACCAATCGGCTTTCTCATTATAAGTCCCAGCAGGTACTGACCCCTGACATCATCGCAATCCTATAGGAACGTTTTAAAGAACAGCAAGGGAGGGAAGAAAGGCAAAAATACTCCTAGCCAATAACAGGGGGAAAACCTAAATGGTTCAAAATGGCAATTCAACCAGATCCTATGATAGCTATTTTTGGTATAGTAGGAGAAAATAATATTAGTCTCTCGGAAACTAAACTCCAGATAACAAAATGTGTCATGTTGCTAGCATGGAGATGTATTATTCTTCAATGGAAGTCTGCTCACCCACCGAGCTGGACTCGTGGGTGAGAGACGTGATGCAGCATCTCAAACGTGAGAAACTCATGCGAGGCTCCTCAAATACAGTACGTCTCCATTTATGGATTACACTATTCCAAAGCCACTGAGGAGGTTTTGGCTGCTCCATGGTGCCTTGCTGGTAAATCTGTGTCTTGTTCAATTGCATGATTAATGGTCAAGTTTTTCCACAATATTAGCTTTTGCCACATATAGGTGCCACACACCATCCCAAAGCCAGTATCCCCAGATACACCTCTGGGATGCAACAAATGTGAGCCTCCCATTTGAGCCTCTTCAAATCCTGAAAGCCTAGTTGTTAAAGGGGAACTATCTTATAAATGGCCTTTTCAGTGTTTAGCATTGTTTCATAGCTATGTGGACTTATATTAATATGATCTATGTCTCTAATTCTCATATTGGCGCATTCTTCCAATTCTCCTCTCACAATATTCACCCTCACTGAACTGAGTCATCTGAAAATGTGCTGATCTGTGATGTCAGAGATGTCGCAGCTGCATAATAATGTGCACGGTTGCCGGTTGGCCCCTTGCAGCACCACCGTGGCCTCCCAGGCTCAAAACGGCTTAAGATCTTGAGGTAGAAAAATGCTGTTTTTGAGTAGTTGATTAGAAATACAAAACAATGAATAAAAAAAATAAAGAATTACAGAGGTGTTCCATAGACTCACAGGAATTGTGTAAAAGTGCCCAAATAGTGAAAGAAATAGTTAAATAGTTCCCCTTTAAGGAAACATATAATGGCCATTCCCAAGCTCACACATGTAATATTCCCTTTTACACGTTTGTAAACAACAATGGTGTTTTGGGATGCACGCACAATTTGAAAGCGTGTGACATCCAACAACCTGTCCGTACAAACACTTTCATCCAGGATGTCCCCGGAGTCTCGTGTGCACCAGTTTGATTTTATTTGATTTTATATATGGAAAATTGCAAGACAAAATAATCCAAAGTGTTACAAAGGGTCAGATTAAACCGAATATATATATTTATTGCTTGAGATCCCATGTATACTATTTGTATATCGTTTGATATCCCTTGTATATTCTTTGTACATATACACGGAATATCCCTTTACCTGGTACAGGACAGACCATAATATTCGTTCTCCTATTGGAAGCGATCCCCTAGGCGCCACGGCCATACCCCCCAATGCCGAGTTCAAAGCCACCGCCAAGGCTTGTCTCAACATGCCCAGTTTTGCGCAGGAATACGAGACAGAAATGAGGTTGGCACTAGATTATTCACCGTACGTATAAATACGTCGCAGGTGGATACAGCAGTAGTCTTGTCTTATCCTAAAACGTTCGTTCAACGTATCGTTCGTTCCTTACTAGTAAAGCCTTCATCACGAGTCAACGACCAAGTGAAGTGAGCAACCTTGCATCTAAATAGAGCACTTAGAACCGCGTGCGAATAGGATAGTAAAGTGTCAGAGCTTAGTGAAATAACGTCAAGTTCGACCTAGTTAAATGTGAAGTACCGTGCACCGGAGAATCTACACCGGTGAATGCAGAGCCTTTTCCGGCTGGATTATATTGATTTTGGTCCTGTGGCTGTTGGAGCGGATAATCGTCTACACCCACTACCGTGTGGGATTTACCCGTGAGGAGCATTACTCGAGCCCGTCTCTAGGAGAGGCTGGCTGGCTTTCACCTATGCTGTCGCGCATACTTGGATTATAGCTGCTGCTTTCGTCTGCCGATCAAGGGAGTAATGTATCGCCTCCCGTAGCTGGAGCTTATTGATTCCCCGTTGATCCAGACTTTTGCATTCGAACATTCCTCCCCCCTGCTGGCTTACAACCGGAGGGAACCCCCTTAGTATCTCCAGCTGACCTACTAGTGTACCATATATAATTCTTATGCTACAGGTGGTATTAATTATCTCCTGCGTAATATGCTCATGGACTTACGCTCTTGACCTATTCATGCACATTCTTCGCCTTACAAGCGCAACTCTCAATCTTGATAAGTAATGTAAGATAATCTTGGTGCTCTTCTAATAAATATTATTCTAAACAGTATTTCTTGTGAAGCCGTGTTATTGTGGGGGTGTTCATCACATATACCTGTGTACTGTATGGCCAGTAGTAATGTACATAACGCAGTAGTGGTTTAATGATACCATACTTATTCAATACAGTCAGGGAATTGTACCCCTCAGTTACACAAAGGATGACGTGAAACGTGCAAACACTTAATTCCATCATGGTCCCAAAGATGTTTAAAAAACAAACAGACAAACATATGACATGTAATGACTAAATAACCACTTACATTCGCTATGTGCCAATGACCTACACCTGGGTACCACCATTGGTCACCTATCTCCCATGGCTAAGCACTAATATAGTCTGTGAGCCACGTTTTGACCCTCCTTTTAAAAAGAGGTTGGCTAGCTATGCTCTTTATATGTGGCGGCAGCCTATTCCAATTTGCCGCTCCGCTGAAGTTATTGGCTCACTTGCCCAGGTCTGTTTTATATCTGGGCAGGCACAGGTCTGTTAGACTGGCCCTGGTGTGGTGACTGTGACCTTCTCCACTCCTCTTAAAGTGGTCTGCCAAGTACCCTGGAGCCCTACCATGGTACACATTATGGACCACCCTGAGCTGGAACTGAATCGACCTGGCCTCTAGGGGCCGGAACTGTTGCCTTCCTACATGGTCCCTGGGGCCCAAACCTAGTACTACCTTGACCAGTTTGTTCTGTGAGATCTGGGCCCTCATTCATCAACGTGCCGTAGAAAATGTTCTATTTCCACACGTAAGCACAGAATTTAGAATGAGTGCACGCAGGGCGGTTAGGTGGTCGAGCGGAGATTGCGTTCGTCACCAGCCCCGGAGCTGTGAGCTTGGTTCGCCTGTTCGAATCCAGCTCACAGCTCCGGGGTTGTCACCAGCTTGGCTGGCCGTCTGCACTGATACAATTGGCTGTATCAGAGGGTGGGAGAAGCTGGCGGGGTGGGTCCGGGTCGTTGTAAACAGCGACTCCTACAGTTCGGTCGGGGCGCCTGCTAAGCGCGGATTGGACGTGAGGGGGATAGTGTGGTCCTCCCACACGCTACGCCCTCTCAATGAGAATCCGCGCTGCCAGGTGAAAAGAAGCGGTGATTGGCTGGACGTGTGTCGGAGGAAGCACGTGGTAGCCTCCACTCTCCCAAATGATCTGACTGTGGGGGGTAAAGCGCAGCGACCAGGAAGGGACTGGGAATTGGCATACGACTAACATTGGGATGGGAGAAAATCGGAGGAAAATGGAGGGGGAAAAAGACAAAAAAAAAAAAAAAAAAAAAAAAAATGAGTGCACGCACAAAATAAACGGGATTTACCACACGTGCGTACGCAGGTTCTACGCACACCTGTCATGATAAATATCACCTTGGCCCTGCGCCGAGGCTCGTGCACACTTTCACGTATTTGCATACCAAAACCGCCCCGATTAACCATATACGGTAATGGACACCCCCATGAAATGTGGAAGAATGGACTAAACCGAGGGAAGCGTGTTATGAGACAGGCTGGCAGACGTGTACACGTACGGTGATGTCGGATATGATATCTATTAACTATTGCTGCCTGGGCAGCGCAAACACTAATAAAGACCGTGCTGGAATATGACTGCCTTTTTCCGTTTTGTTTGATTAATACCCAGGGATTAAAGTTCTCCTCAATTTTATTCCAAATCGCGACGGATTTTCCGTAAATTTTCTACCTGCTGCATATGATTTCTAGAGTCATACAATCTATTTTGATGTCAGTATTGGGTAGCCTATATAAACAATAATACGAGAGCATATACAAGAACAATGAATCTCACTGCCAATGATGTAGCCTATACGCCATGTGTAGCCTGCCTATATGTGATCAATACAAACTTGAACTTGAATTCCATCATGTCTGTGTGCGGGTCACTGCGGGAACTCACAAGGCTGTTGTCACAATGTAAATAAGAACGTGCACTGAAAAGTTACAGTATGTAGTTGGTTGATTATTTGTATGACAGTCAGTAAACCCTTGCAAAAAGTATCCGTTTTATTTAATGAATTGAAAACATTCAGCATCGCCTTCCTCCCGGCATGCAGCAACAACATGTATCAGGCAAATGCGCATCGCAACATTGACTTAGTGGAATCCCTTTCTATTCACATAACTGCATTTTGTGATGGAGCTTTGACAGCTACAGTAACAGTCTATTGCTCGATCCATCTCCAATATCACGATGGACCGTGCCGGTGGCAAAGACCCGAGGGTGGAGAGGATCTTGAATGAATTCCATCATCATATTTATATGTTGTGTGTCTGTCCACTATGTCTGTTACTTTGTCATTCCCCCCCCCCCCCCCTATCTATGTAAAGCGACCTTGGGTCTCTTGAAAGGCGCTATATAAAATGAAGCTATTATTATTATTGTTATTATTATTATTATTATCACATCTGAGCGGGAGCTCACAAATAGACTGTTAGTCTCAGTGAAGTTTCAACGGAGGTCATCTATTCTAACCAACAAATTGAAGTAGAAAGCATTTCGTGACCAATCTTATTTGGAAACATGACACAAAATAATTCGCTTTTTATTTGAAACAATATTTAATCGCGTTTGGAGGTTGGTGTTTTGCGTCTGCCCCCCCGTGCCAAACAAGCAGGCCAACCTCTTGTTCGCGTGTGAGCCCGTTATAATTACACTACTGTCGCTATTTTATAATGAACTATAATGAATTACGGGTCATACAGAAGTTGAACACTAATGCACGGAAGCTTATTTCCGCCTTGAAACTAATGCAGAACTGAGGAGCGCTTATGCCGTAGTAACGATATTCTACCACTGGGCGTCAGCTAAGTGTGCTCCGAGCTGTGCGTACACATAAGCACGAAGTCAAGTTCAAGTTGAAATTGATGAATCCCACTCTTTGCTTAGAAATGGTCGTACGCACAGGTTAAGCACATATCTGTGCGTAAGACACGTTGATGAATGAGGGCCCAGGAGTTTGTCCTTCAGTGCTTTAGTTAGGCTCTTGTACCAGGAACACATTGGGTAATCAAAACAACAGGAAACCAATGAATTAGCCAGCAGCCTAAGACACAGCGTCCAATAGTTGTTTTTTTCTCGCAAAAAAATCTGGTTCTCCCAATCACCTTGCCCATAATGCTGAGAGCCATACTCTGAAGATCTTGTATGTCTTATTTCTTACTGATTTCTCACTTTGAACTGCAATCCCAGTATGAAAGGTGCTATACAAATAAAGTTATTATTACTATACTCTCTCCCCTTAGGCTGCTGTCTAGGAGGCAGCCAAGGTATCTGACTGAAGATTTGGCTAAAAAGTGCTGGCCGCCAAGGTCTATGTAGGCAATTTGAGCCTGCGCAACCTATGTTGAGATCCAAACACTATATATTCTGTTTTTGCTGTGTGAAGAGATAGTTTGAGCAATGAGCCAGTCCCTGATCCTATTGAACTCATCTCTAAGAATGTCCTGCAGCTTAGAATCGTCCTTGTGTGAGGCTAGGATGGCAGAATCATCTGCATATAAAAAAAGATTCTTATGGCATACTGTCTGCATGTCGTTAATGTAAATAAAAAATAATAGCGGACCCAAAAATCTCCCCTGTGGACTCCCATCACTGATTTCATTCTCTAGTAAAGAGGGGAGAACATGCTTGGGGAGAACATGCAAACTCCACACAGAAAGGCCTGGGAGATACCCCACCTGGGTAACACGGCAACCTGGTCCCCAAGCGGGACTCGAACCCATGACCTTCTAGCTGTGAGGCGACAGTGTTAACGAAAGGTTATGTATATAACCTAGTTATATGAGTACTGGCTAAGCGTCCCGCTCTTAAGCCTATCGAGATATACCTCATCTCATGTACCTACTGTACTCCACTAACGAAAAACAAATACGCCCACACCTGCCGGGTCCCGCCCCTATGGAGGCGTAGCCTATAAGACACTAGGCATGGTCACCAAACACTCTTCCTCGCCAAAAAAACCCGTTTCCAGGAAAAGATTCCTCAAAAAGGGACTCAGGGCCGTTAAGAGCGGAACGCTTAGCCAGTACTCCTATAACTAGGTTATATACATAACCTTTCGTTATATTATCGTACTTGGCCATCGCGTCCCGCTCTTAAGCCTATCGAGATATGGGGTAGAGCGGACGCGAGGCCCGACAGATGCACCCCCTGAGGACCCGTAAGCCCACATCAAGGGGTTGGGGAGTCCCGTCACCCCATCCTTCCTAATGAAGGGGGGGTGCAGTCAACTCCACCTGAGTGCGAGCAAGAGAGAACTAGAACCCCTTGAACACACAGCACAGGCGGAACCACGTGTGACATAACACACTGTGGCCCATACCCACACACTCGTGCTACCCTACCAAAGGACGGGAAGCAGGAAAGGCCACAGACCCCAGAACCGCCTGGGAGACAGAACCCCCGGTCATGTCCATGAGGTAAAACCTTACAAAGGGGCCCGGGGAGGACCATGAAGCTGCAGCACAGATGTCCTCCACCGAGGCCCCACCCAGCAGAGCGGCAGAGGCAGCCACCCCACGAGTGGAGTGCGCCCTGACGCACCCAGGGGGATCCAGCCCGGCCAACGTGTAGCAGAGGGCAATGCCCTCGCACAACCAATGGGACAGGCGCTGTTTCGATAGTGCCTTACCGGCACGAGAACCACCGTGACAGACAAAAAACTGATCGGTAACCCTGAGGTCCTGAGTACGGCTGAGGTAAATTCCCAAAGCACGAACCGGACATGACAGGTGAAGGCCCGCATCTAACTCACTAGCGTGAGGGGGCGGACGAAACGCCTGAACCACAATATCCCTGGAGCGGAAGGAACTCCGGATATTCTTAGGCACGAAGGCAGGATTAGGCCGCAGAGTGGCACCGCAATCGGAACGAAAAGACAGGCACTCTGGACGTACCGAAAGAGCACAGAGCTCACCCACGCGTTTAGCGGAGGT
This sequence comes from Notolepis coatsorum, assembly GCF_963971535.1. Taxonomy (NCBI): domain Eukaryota; kingdom Metazoa; phylum Chordata; class Actinopteri; order Aulopiformes; family Paralepididae; genus Notolepis; species Notolepis coatsorum. The sequence goes on from NC_140167.1 coordinate 35,288,059, forward strand.
GACAGCCAGCAAGAACGCTGTCTTGAAAGACAGCTGTCCCAACGGCGCTTGCTCAAGTGGCTCAAACGGGGCCAAGGACAACCGACGAGGACCAATTGAAGATCCCAACTCGGAACCAAAGAGCATTGCACCGGCTTAACGCGTCGAGCGCCAAGCAGGAAACGCTTCACAAGAGGGTGGCTGAACAAGACATCCCCCTCAAACCCCTCATGATAGGAGGATATAGCTGCTGCATATACCCTCACCGTCGAAGCCGACAGTCTACCAAGGAGAGACTGGAGATAACTAAGGACAGCATCCAGGGGGCAGGAGACTGGGTCCCGGCCCCCCGCCTTATACCACTCTTGGAACATACGCCAACTGCCCGCGTAAAGTGCGACAGTGGAGGGAGCATGCGCATTCCGGATGGTATTAACCACAGAAGGGTCCATCCTCTCCAGACCTACCCTCCCACCAGCCACACCAACAGACGTTGGCCAAACACCGGGTACTGGAACAGCGACCCGTGTTGCTGAGAGAGGGCCGTCGCCGACCAAGGAATAACCCAAGGCGGAGCGACCAGTAGCTGGATCAAGACCGGAAACCACACTGCCGTGCCCCGGTCCGGCGCGACCAGGATCACCGTCCTGCGCTCCCTCCGTATCCGCTCCAACAGCTGACCCAACAGCTGTACAGGAGGAAAGGCGTACAGAAGACCGGGCGGCCATGGAAAGATCGAGAAGGCATCCACCCCCAAGGGGGGATGATCTGCTCGACTGACCGAGAACCACAAGGGGCACTTGTGAGAGCGTCGGCTCGCAAACAGATCTACCGAGGCCTCCCCGAAACGATCCCAGATCTGTCTGACTATGTCGGGGCGGAGTTCCCACTCGTAACGAGGACCGCCCCGAGACATCATATCTGTGCCCACATTCTCTGCACCAGGGATGTGGAGCGCCCTCAGACTGCGCAGCCTGCGAGATGCCCATAGCCAAATTCGACCGCCGCCCGGTGCAGGCGGATGGAACGAGTCCCACCCTGCCTGTTGATATACGCCGCTGCCGTAATACTGTCCGTCCTGACCAAAACGTGCTCGCCTACCACCAGGTGGTCGAACCGTTTGAGGACCAGGAGGACCGCCTTCAATTCCAACACATTGATGTGCGGGGTAGACGGGCCAGCATGGACCTTCGTCAAGCTGCCCCCCACTGCGTGGGTCCGACACGTCCCTCCCCAACCCGTGAGAGAGGCGTCGGTGAAGACCGTGACATGTGAGCGCCTGCTGCCCATGGGGACCCCAATGGTGAGGATACCCAGCCTCCTCCAATGGGCGAGATCTCCCCATATCGACAAAGGAACCGTCAACGGCTTCCATTTGTCCCTCACCGGATCTATTCCCATAGAGAAAAACCACCTCTGTATCCTCCTCATGAAGAGGAGGCCAAGAGGAACCACCGTGTGAGCAGATGCCATCATACCGAGCAGGCGCATCACTTGCAGCGCCGTGACCGTCCCTCCCAGACGGAAACCCCCGAGCGTGCGAAGGATAGACACCCGCCGATGCTCCGAGAGGGTTACAATCATGGGCCTTGACCTCAACGTCAAGCCCAAGTACTCCACCTGTTGACTGGAAAGAGGCGTACTCTTCTTCCAGTTCACAGCAAAACCCAGCCTGGTGAGGAATTCCACCACCAGCCTGGTATGAGACCTGGCAACCTCCTCCGAACGACTGAGGAGTAGAATGTCGTCGAGATAGAACAGAACCTGTATTCCCCGACGACGTAGAGGCTCCAGCGCAGTCGCTACGCACGTGGTGAATGTGCGGGGAGCCAGAGAATAGCCGAACGGCAACCTCTGGTACTCGTACGCTACGCCCTGAAACAGGAACCGCAGAAACTTCCTGTGAGGAGGGAAAATCGGGATGTGAAAATACGCATCCTTCAGGTCTATGGAGGTGAACCAGTCTCCCCTTCTGACAGCAAGCAGAAGGAGTTTGACGGTCAACATCCTGAACGGTCTCGCTACAATCAACCGATTGAACGCGGACAGATCCAGTATAGGTCTGACCCCCCCCCGTTTTCTTGGGCACCAGAAAATAACGGGAGTAGACGCCTGACATCGCGTCCTCTCTCGGGACCACGACTACGGCCTGCTTCGCCAACAGAGATTGGATCTCGTCGGCCAGGGCTGTCACTGCTGACCCTGACAATAGGGTCGGCACCAAACCTGAGAACGGAGGTTGGGGTTGCGCGAACTGCAACACAAGCCCCTCCTTCAACGTTCTCTCTATCCACCCCCCCAAACGGCATTCTTGTCGCCATATGTGAAAATAATCCCACAGCGCACCCGCCGTCAACTGACGCTGGGCCGCAAGGAACAGTAGATAGTTGGCCCGGTCCCTCCCGCTGTGCGATGCACCTAAGGGGGGCCCCCGACAGAAAGGGCCGGTTTGATACGGGTGAAGCTGTCATCAAACTGGTTGACACACACCCCCCCCTGAACACCCCTCTAGCGCATGCTGAGGAGTTGTTCTACAGCTAGACACGCAAGGCATGAGGACCCCATGGGCTCCTACACGCCGAAGCCCTGCAGTGATATTGCTATCACCCAAATCACGCTCGCCTCTTCTTTGCAGACCACTGCCGCTCTCACGGGAGTGGGAGGCATCAGCGTGATACCCCGCCTGGCGAAGGCGAGGCCGGGGTAACCCTTGCTGTGCATTCAACAGAAGAGGCCTCGAGTCCCCCTGCTGACCACTGTAGCTAGTGGCAGCCGTAACACCAGGCTCCCCCATCACACAACGTGTGGTGCAGGAGCCACGCAACAGCACAACATTCTCACGGACAGACCCAGGCTCAGCCATCAACTGGGTGTCAGCCCCTGTCCCCATGAGAAGTGAAGAATGGGGCCGCATGCGCTTCAAAGAAGGTTCGCGGCCCGCAGCCAAAGGAAAAAGATCAGAGCCCCGCTTCCGTGGGTAACAGAGAGAGGATTGAACGGGGAGCGGGCTGCTCGCAGCAGAATGACAACGGCTTGTTTTATCCAAGCCGCATACACCCAAAATGGCCGATCCCTCGGCCGCCAAGGCTGTCGGCCTTGTGGATCCCTGTTGACTCTCCGCCCAGGGCACCACTGGCGGGGGAAACATGGCCGCCTGTCGAGGGCCTCGCCACAGTTGTTGACGAGGCCGTGCTCCCACCTCTGGCTGCACAGCGTGAGGCGGTGTGGGACCCAGATCAACAACCGCCTGCGCCTCCACAGAATGACCAAAAAGACTTTCCGTGGAAAAAGGAGTCGTGAGGAGAGAAAACCTATCCTCTTCCCCAAGAGGAGAGTGCTCCAACCAAACATGCCTAACAACAAACGTTGATAGCATCCTAATCCTCCCCGCAGTTATAGCTTGCGACTGAGTCAAGATCTCTATAACACCACAAACATGCAACATGTTTACAACGTCGGCTGGACCCATAGCCCCACTACCCGACGCCAATGTGGATAGGAAACTAGCCAGCTGAGCCATAACACTGGCCGCCGCTATAAACCATCCTGCAGCAGTATACCACTCATCCGTCCATACTGCCACCCTCCGAGCCGATTCGCTCTCAAGCATCGGCCGGGTGGGACATCGTTCATCCCCGCCGGGACACAGGATCAAAGCTACCTGGCTACGCAGCCACGGTACACTCGGCCTGCACCCTGTTGTTAGCCCTTTTACCCGTAAAAAAGGTAAATAAGACTCAGCGAAACCCCCCACATTAGCAACCGACTGACCTTCATCAATGAACCGGGCAAGAGGAGGGAAAAGCGGCAACGTCCCGCAGTGGGGAATATTAGAACAACGACCCATTTCAGCATCAACATTAGCATTAACAGTAGCATTAGTAGCATTAGTGTAAGCAGCATGCTCCAAGATAGCCAGGAAATCGTCCACTGCAGTGGAACGTTCACCAAGCCACCCCGGCCCTGGTGCCGAAACACACTTCACAGCATTACTAACACCAACATCAATGCCTGATGACACAGGGCCTACCTGTGTACAAGCTGGCCCGATAGCCAAACCTTGTACGCTGCTCCTTGGTCTGCTGCCATCAGACGAGGAAACATCAACATAGGCCCGACGTGTCGCTGAAACATGCCCCGAAGATTCCAGGGGTAAGCAAACCTCCGGTAAGCTTTCAACATTACGCAACTTCTCTAATCTTTTCATAACAACTAGTTACATAAGGCGCACTGCGACCGTTATGATGGAAAGAAATAGAGGAAGAGTGTTTGGTGACCATGCCTAGTGTCTTATAGGCTACGCCTCCATAGGGGCGGGACCCCGGCAGGTGTGGGCGTATTTGTTTTTCGTTAGTGGAGTACAGTAGGTACATGAGATGAGGTATATCTCGATAGGCTTAAGAGCGGGACGTGATGGCCAAGTACGATAATATAACCACTACACCACGTGCCGCCTTAGATGGTGTTTGTTCATAAACTACAACTTTAGGACAAAACATACGGATATAAATCACACTGAAGACCTCCACAGGTCACAGGTTGTTCTCTGCAGAGATGGCCCTGAACTTCTGACCACTGGTGTCTGTCAGATAGGTAGGAGACAACCCATTTTGATGCTAGGGGACTCATGCTTATTGCGGATAGTTCGTCAAATGCCTTTTGAAGATCTATTCAAATTATTCTACAGAGCTTCCCCGTGTCTAATTCTCCTCTGATGAAGTCTGTTAAATAAAGTAAGCAGGAATCCGTTGAGTGAGACTTCCTGAAACCTGACTGGAACTTGTGCATTAGTTGTGAGTCATTGATGTATTCATAGAGCTGTTTATGGACTATCTTTTCTAGGATTTTTGAAGTGACACTCAAGATGGAGACTGGTCTATAATAATATAATTCCCTGGGTCTGACCTATTGCTTTCTTAAAGAGCGGAATTACTTTGGAGTGTTTCATGTCAGAGAGAACAATGCCCTGCTCAAAGGACAGATTAATGACATGTGATACAAAAGGGGCTCTATTGTGTCGGCTGCATCTTTCAGGAACCTGGCAGAGATGTTGTCAATGACTGTAGCTTTAGCAGTATCTACTGACACTGATTAAAAAATTTAGCTATTTGATACGACACCTAGGTTAGTGTAAAATTCCTTTCATGAAACAAAAAAGTTTGGTTTCAGAAGCAGACAAAAACTCATTTATCAATGGTGCGTACGCACAGATATGTGCGTAACCCGTGCGTACGATCATTTCTAAGCAAAGTGTGGGACTTATCAATTTGAACGTGTGCTTGACTTTGTGTGTATATCTACGCACAGCTCGCAGCATGCGTACCTGGCGCCCACGGTGGTAGAATATTATTATTGCAACGCGGAAATAAGCTTCCGTGCATTAGTTTCAACACTGCCGTGTTCTGCTGTATGACCCGTAATTCATTATAGTTCATTGTAAAATAGCGACAGTAGTGTAATTATTGTCAAACCCTATAAATATAGCATTTGGAATAAGTCTTTCTTTCCGAATGAATGCAGCATGGTTTATATATAGGGTTATATATAATCGGAATACTATGGGGTGCACTGACTGGGCTCCGCGAGGAACTGTTTTCTGAGATAGCAAATAGGAATGAATGAATGAATGAGGGGCAGTCTAATTGCCGAGAGAACATAAAAGATATGAACTAGAGTTCGCTATACCCGAGACACCTCCTTCATTTGTACCGCAATTTAAGACCGAAATTGGAGCGTGGAACAAAACGCACAAATGCCATCCCTGTGCACATTCAAGTGCCACCTGCACGGTCCATCGTGATATTGGAGATGGATCGAGCAATAGACTGTTACTTACCACTGCACTTGATAATCTCTGATTACCACCCATTATGCACTTTATTATTTAAAATATTCTGTTATGTACAGTGTTATGTGTTATGTGTTCATGTATGTATTATGTACTACGGTCTGTGGGAGCTCCCCTGAAATTTCGTTGTATACTGTGCAATGACAATTAAAAGTCTATTCTATTCTACTGTACCACCCATGTAGCTGTCAAAGCTCCATCACAAATGCAGTTATGTGAATAGAAAGGTTCTTGTATATGCTCTCGTATTATTGTTTATATAGGCTACCTAATACCGACATCAAAATAGATTGTATGCCTCTACAAATCATATGCAGGTCGAAAATGTACGGAAAATCCATCGCGATTTGGAATGAAATTGACGGAGAACTTTAATCCCTGGATATTAATCGAACGAAACGAAGAAAAAGCAGTCATATTCCAGCATGGTTATTAATGACACCAATGGCAAACAGTGGTTAACGGTCTTTATTAGTGTTTGCACTGCCCAGGCAGCAATGGTCTTTAGGAAGTTAATAGATATCATATCCGACTGTTTCCGACATCACCGTGTACATGTCTGTCAGCCTGTCCCGTATTTCTCCCAGGCGTTCGCTCGGCTTAGTCCACTTTTCCACATTTCATGGGGGTGTTTCATTACCATATATGGTTAATTACGGGCGGTTCTATATGCAAATACGTAAAACCGTGCATGAGCGTGGAGCGTAGATCAAGTGATATTTATCAACACAGAGTACTTGCAGGTGTGCGTGGGACACGTCTACGCACGTGTGATAAATCCTGATTTCTCTGTACGTACACACATTCTAAATTCTGTGCTTAAGAACGAAAATAGAACACTTTCTAAGAATTGTTGATAAATGAGGGCCCAGGTCTATAGGTCACTGCAGTGAGTCCTGGGCTGACATCATCAGTTACACAGATCTGGTGCATTGTCGAGACACCTTTGACCACTCTAAAACCAAAGGGAAAAAAGAAAAAGTAAGGAAAATCCCTCCAGAAGACCACAGAAAGACCCCAAGACCCTGAACAACATTCCTGAAATGTCCACACTGTGATCTGGCACCAACAATGACATCCTGAGATCCCTGCAATAACTGTTACCCTCAGCGATTGGCCAAATTTTTTTTTTTTCAAAAATAACATCCCTGTACGGCATGAAAAGAACCACATGGCCTTGAGTCTTGACCCTACATTTACATGGGGTTAGGTGAGACTCCCTTGGTTCTATTGAGCCCAATAAAGTTGATAATAAAGTTGTTCCTGTGTTTTGCTCCATCTGTTGTGTCTGTCTCTCTATATGGGAACCTACTTACTTACTTACTTAGGCCTTTTATTCCTTTCGGAACATAGGCCATTGATGAAAAGTTTCCACCCCCGTCTGTCTTGAGCCATCCTCTCCAGCTGTTTCCACGTCAGTCCCCTCGTCTTGAGTTCCTGCTCAGTGTCTCTTCTCCAGGTGTTTTTGGGTCTTCCTCTGCCTCGCTTGCTTTGTGGGTTCCAGGTTAATGCCTGTTTGGTTATTGCGGTTTTGTGTCTTCGAAGTGTATGCCCAATCCAGCTCCATTTTCTCATGGTCAGCTGGACCTCCACTGATTCTTGCTTGGTGCATTCCCACAGCTTGATGTTGGTGATTGTGTTTGGCCAGAAGATCCTGAGGATACGTCTCAGACAATGGTTGATGAAGGTCTGCAGTTTATTGATGATGTTAGTGGTGATTTTCCAGGTTTCAGAGCCATATAGCAGTATGGATTTGACGTTGGAGTTGAAGATTTTGAGCTTGGTGTTGAGTTTGATGTTTCGGGTTTTCCATATCTTGTTTAACATGTTGAATGTTGCTCTTGCTTTTCCTATTGTTGCCCTTACGTCTTCCTCAGTCCCGCCAACCACAGCTATAACACTACCCAAGTATGTGAATTTGTCAACCTCTTCCAGTGTCTGGCCCCCGATGGTTATGGGGTTCGTGCTTATATTATTGAGTTTTTGGTCCATTTATTTTGAGCCCAAGTCCAGCTGCAGTTGTTTCTAGCAGCTGGGTTTTGTCTTGCATCTGTTGATGGTTGTGTGAGAGTAGTGCGATGTCATCCGCAAAGTCCAGGTCTTCGAGGTGCTCCGTTAGACTCCACTGGATGCCAGTCTTTTTATTGGTTGTGGTTTGCCTCATGATCCAGTCAATGCATAGGAGGAAGAGGAAGGGGGAAAGTAGGCAGCCCTGTTTCACGCCGGTGAGCACTTTGAAGTGTTCTTGTGCACATCCGTTATGTAACACTTGGCATTTCATGTCCTGATACATGTTATATTATCGTATAGCTTACGCTCTGCTCTCTTGGAACTATCCCTTTATCCAATCTAATAATGAATAATTTTCTCTACATGCACACACCCATCCGCCTGGCGACACCCACATCCGCTCCTCTACATAAGCGGGGTCGTGGCCACACCATCAGCTCCTTCCCTATTTTCACCACCGTAAAGTGCCTGTATACACCACTTTAAGTTTAGTGCCGAAATAGTTGTTGGAAAGGAGCTACGTTGACATTGTATTTTTGTTTTTTCTCTCTCGCAAATTTACGAAAAAACTAAGAGATAATGTCTTCACCGTCGGAGGGTCTAGACGCTCACAACGTTACCCTCCACCAGCGCTTCACTATCGCAGCGTCCTCTGTGGGGTGTCTCTGGCTCTGCGGTCGTGGCAGCCAGGTGCGCCTGGGCGGCGCCCGGTGGTGAGTTTGCCTCGCCGAGGGGCCGTTGAGCCTCCATCTCCTGTGAGATGGCCGGGTTCCGGCCCTGGTTCCCCCGCCAGTGGACAGTAGGCCGAAAGGCCGACAGCTCCTCTGGTGGCCGAGGATTTGCGTCGCAGACTCTTCGCCTCGGATCGCTCTCGTCGTAGGGCGGCGGGCAGCAGGGGTGAGCGGCCTGGTTTTAGTGTTGTGCTGGAGCCAGACAAGAGTTCTCTTGCCTCTTTTCCATTTCCGATGGAAACTGAGGATTACATGGAGGGGGTGGGAGCTCTCTTGTTCGAAGCCCCAGTAGAGAGGGAGTACTGCGTCTCCTTGGGGTCCCTTGTACTCCAGGGTTGGGTTAGAACCTCTGACCCCGAGACAAGATGCCCAGCTATCTGCCGCGTCGGACGTTGGCGCCCGAGGCAGCCTCCCGTCCAGGGGCTTAAGGACGGGGTGCCTCGGCTTGATAGCCCGATGGCATCCATCCTTTGCCCCGAAATGGTGTGGGAGCCGTTAAGAAAGCCGGTTCCCCAGGGGAAATCGGCTAGGCAGTTGGCATCGTGGAGTGACCAGATGTACATCGCCTCGACTCAGAGCCTGGCTGCGACCTCCAACATCGCGCAGCTGGCGCGCTACATGTCGGGGCTGATGGTGGGCGGGTCGGTATTGGATGACCATCAATGATACCTTCACGCCCAGGTGGCTGGAGCCATCCTGCACCTTACCCAGCTGCAGGCGATAGCCGCCGGGAAGGAGCGCGCCCTGGCCACTCTCATCCAGCGCCACCTTTCGCTGGAGCAGGCACGGGTGCCGGACCAGAGGAGGATTCCACTGCTCATGGCCCCCCTCTCCGATGCTGGATTATTCGGGTCGGCCATGCAGCAGATGACGGCAGCGTGCAGGGAGATGGAGGAGGAGCGCTCCGTGCTCCAGCCACATTTCCCCCGACCTGATGCCACCGGTGATGTCCGGAAGAAGCAACGCCGGCAGAGGACCGTGACCGTTGCCTCCGTCACCACCACCGCCCTTGCTGGGCCTTCAGCGAAGAAGGCCAGGAGTGGAGGAAGTGCCGCGACCGCTGCAGCCAGTCGCCCCACGCCCGGAGGGAACGGTAGGGATAGACGTGACCAGGCTCCCCAGCACCGTCCCTCTGGGCCAGCTCCCCGTGGGGGAAAACAGCGCTCTGCACGTGGCAGGCGCCGCTAGTGACTCCCCTGTTTACCCCTGCCCCCCCCCCCCCCCCCCCCCAACATATGATTTTGTTATTAAATAAAAAGTCCCTCCTGGTGAGGGACTGTTTTTTTGTTACAAAACGTGTGTTTATTCACTATATATTGGGGATACGATGTATAACCCTCACCTAGCTGTGGGGTTGTGTGTTTGCTTAGGGAGTAGGGCCGTTTTCTTTCTGGCAGTTTTCTTTCTGGTCGCTATATATATGTGTGCTTAGCAAGGCCTGTGGCTAGCACTCGGTCAAGAGACTTGTCTTCTCTCATCATAAAAGACGGTGTTCTTCTTGCAGTAGTAAGAGTGAACTTTACCTTTTTTATCTGAGGGGGTTGTGTGTATTCTGTTACGTTTGGGAAACATGGCATCGAGTCCACAAGTAGGTTAAGTGTTAGCCTACAGAAGTAATCACATATGTAGCTTGTACCGAGGTCTTTGGACCCTCTCTTTAACGTCTGTTTTCTTTTTCTTTACTTGGTAAAGTATAAAAATGCGGGTGGCGAGTTCGCACATGAGCCTAAAGCCTTGTATAAAAACCTGTTTTTTACACAAACGAGTTTATCGTCTGTGGCTGGCGTGCAACTGTTAAGCTTATCCTAGAGGATATACGCTTTTTCATGTAGCATGCTAGACAACTGGTATCATGCACTGCTTGTTGTTTTCATCGTATCCGGGGTGTGGGGTCATAGGGGGTGAACTGATAAACCCCTCCCCCCTTTTACTGATTGGCCAGGGGGTTGGACCTCCTGTTCTTCGGTCTTCCTGTCACGCTGTGGGGTCAGCGCGTCACAGGGAGGGGAAAGGGGGGGAGGGGAGTTCCCTGGTCCCACGCCATATTTGGACAGGTGGGTCACGGGATTTCCCCGGCCATAGAATACGTCACTGGGCATGTTTCTATTGGTCATGAGACTTCCGTGAGTTCTTTCAGGCTCCATGTTATGGACCACTGTCATTGTCAAGATTGGGTGACTATTTGTTCATTTTTTATTGGCTTGTGAAGTTGTTGAGAGACTCACTTTTTCCCTTTTCACCGTCGGTTGTTGGTCCCCCCCCGGCCTTGCTTGGCCCGCTCGCTGGCTTGGCTCGCGTCCATGGCTACCCCCACACGCCTTGGCACTGCACATAGTCTCTTACTTCAAAGCAACTTCAAAGCAAGCAATATCCGGCTGTCAACGGCACCAACTGTTTTGCATCAATCAGCCAGTATCACCTCTCCATCGTTGTCGTTGTGTAGTTGCTGCGTTGTGTTTATTTCTCTCTGTCTTCTCATACTGGCTGTACAATCTTTGTCATCCCCCTTTAATGCAATCCGTAAGCATAAGAATTCGACACTGGGCCTCGTAGTACCTTTCTTGGAATCGTTGTTTATTACATAAACAAAAGCCTCAGATGTTACCCATTTCCTATTGTCCGTGAAAAGTCTTTGATGGAACACTAAATTCATTATTCTATCGTCTTCTGCTGTTTAGTCCAATGGTGGCTGAGGCCTTGTCGTTAGCCAAAACCCTTCTCCCGTTAGCCGAAGCTAATGATGATGTGTCATCTCCCTTCCCCCACCGACGAGGGTGAGGGAGGGATGAAAAGTCTCCGATCCACGTCCGCTCGCGTCAGCTTCGTGTCTAGATCTAACTTACACCCGGAAGGAAACTCACATTTACAATATTCATCATCATCATTATCATCTCGGCATAGCAATGACAGGCCCCGCCCCTCTTCTTGTGGCCATGTGACGCGCTGTCATGGCAACTGCTGTTCACCCCTTCACACACATTAAAAACGTCTGTTTCATTGATGTCAAACTCTCTCTCTGACCATTCTGCCTGCTGCTGTTCTTATCAGTTGTTATGTGCTGATGGCGACCTCGGCATGCCCTGGGCTCTATCTTAGTCTGCTGCTAAATACATTGCCTCTCTCTCCGACCGCCTCCACCACTATGCACATCTACCTCTCTGACCTGGCCACGTCTATGCTTTCCACAACAAATTCGTGTTTCCGCGTTCGAGTTTTGCGCTCTGATTGGCCACGCGCGTTTCTGGTCATGTGACATGTGCGCCAATCGTGGGACAGCAAGTTCTGCGCCTATTTCCGGGTCTAACAGCCTGCAAACTACGTAACGCCTAGTTTATCACTGGTTAAGCTTAGGCGACTCTTTCGCAGTTGGTTAAGGTTAGAGTTTGGAATCAGGGCAGGCACTCTATCGCCATGCTCTAAGACAAACTCTAACCATAACCAACTTCGAAAGAGCGCCTAAGCTTAACCATCCAAAAACTTGCGGTCCCACGATTGGCGCACATGTCACATGACCAGAAACGCGCGTGGCCAATTAGAGACGCGGAAACGCAAATTTGTTGTGGAAAGTATTCAGGCGACCTGGCCCCTTTAGATGCTGTCATCTCCCCCAATATATACATTATATACATTGAAAAAACCTCGACATCCTTCAACCCCAAACAGCCCAAATGGAATGATAAAAAAATATATAATAATATTAATCTTTATAATTTATTTTTATTAAATTTCTTTTGCATTCGGGGAGGGGGTAGTCGACAATTATGGCCAATCAAAGTCGACTATACAAATCCTGTCGGGACAGGCCTACAATATACTAATAGGGGCCACTGGGGGTATCTACGTGGTTTTGGATCAAAACTGCATGCGATTAGCGTAAAGGGGAGACTCGTGGATACCCATAGAACCCATTTTCATTCAGATATCTTGAGGTGAGAGGTCAAGGGACCCCTTCGAATATGCCATGCCATTTCTTCCCTAGTCAGAATTTTACTTTGGAGGATCCTTTAGCCCCATTCCCAACAAGCTGGCATGCTTGGTAGCTATGGGTTGGTACTATGGAAGGAGAGTTTCTCTATACTTTCCTGAAATCTGAGTTGTCTGAAAGACTCTCATAGTCCAATACAGTATGTGGTAACTTGACACCTTTAGCTTCAGCATACACAGAAAGGAGAGTAGGTATTAACACTTCTTGAAGGAAAATATCAATGGGATTTTGTTGCATATTTGCATATTCACAGATTCTTGCATTCTCAATGAGGGTAAAGGTGTAGAGATACTGCTAAGCATTTTCAATAGTTTATTGAACAATTTGGTGAGAGAAAAAATATGTATACAAATTATTATTCAATATGGAAATAATTGTAAGGGTTTAAAATACATGTTTTTTTCTTTAACATATATGGCCACTTTTGTAGTAGGCCTACATGAAATTACCTCTTTTACACATTTCCCCGCAAAGGTGATTTAGGTGGTTAAACAACTGATAGTTTAATGTACTACAGTATACTCCATTCAGCACCATGCACCATGTATTTTTTTTTAAATTAATAACAGGGAAGGATGAAAGTAAATGCTTGGGAAGAGGCTCTATGGGGGACAAGTTTAGAATGAACCCAACAGCCTTGACTATTTCTCACAATATTTGTAATCAAACTTCAAGAAAAAGGAAATGAAATCCACTGTTTACAATCAAATACACAGAACAGTTGTGGAAAAAGTGATGCACACACAGTAATTTAAAAACTAGGAAGACATTCTTTCCAAATAGATAATAATGTGGAACAATCTGGGGTTTTTCAAACGTGGATAAAATATTTGAGATAATTTGGTCCTTCCCTGATCCCTATAGACAGAATTGAAAATAAAACTGTATAATTCATAATATGAGCTTTCAGACACATCCAGAAATGAGGAAACTAATCTGCACCAGAGTCGTACAAGACAATGTACCACACAGCAACCCTAGCTGTACTAACTTCTGTCTGCAGCAGAGGGCAGAGTAACACTACATTTCAGTATGAGCCTCTGTTTCCACCAAGCAGCTATGAGTCTCTGTAAAAGGATCCTTGTGCACACTGTCCATCATAAGGGATATTCTGAATGACCTCCTCATATCCAACGCAAACAGCTTGATCTTCGACAAATCTGATCTATCATAAGCATCCATTCCACTTTCAGGGGATTAAACAGCGTTGCACTTTAGATTAATAATCCTCCTCTCTGAATATGTCTTGGCCTCAATAACCGAATTGGACTGAGGGTCTATGGAGGTGGAGGGGTCAGTCTATTACAAACCCATGTGTCAGTCAGTCAGCCTCATATGGTTATGGGGGGAGGGGCAATCTCTGTGAATGACAATTCCAGCTATAAAGTAAATGCACCAAACGCTACATAGAAATTAAAGTGTGTTTTGAATTGTTACAAGCCGGACTCAGAATTACGTCAATGTGAAGTAGACCCAGCTAAACTACAGGCCTATTCATCCGTAAATGAGTCATCACTTGGGGACTGGATCAAATATTATTTGGTGATTCCAAATAGAGAGCATTGATACTAGCCACGACAGAGTACAGCAACTTGCAATAAGCATGGTCTACAAGATACACTACACTACTGGGGCGGCTACGTGGCGTAGTGGGCAAGGCGCTCGCCACAAAATCTGGAGACGCTGGGCTTGCCTGTTCGAGCCCAGCGCTCCACATTTGCTTTCAGTTTAGCTGGTCGTCCGTACTAATACACATTGGCCATCAGCGCAGTAGAATCAGGAAGTGTCAGGGGCAGCGTGAGCCTCCCACGCGTTACTCCTCGCCACTGAGAGATCGAGCTGCGCAGGTGAAAAGATGCGACTGCTGTTACCTCAAGTACCGGAGGGAGGGGACTTGTGCTATGTATGACTTAGTCCACATTGCAGCCGGCTTGTGGGAGGCAAGAAACAGCGTTTGTGACAGGGGAGGGTTGAATTGGATGATACGAAATTGGGATGGGAGAAAATATAGAAAATGGGAGAAAAAGTGGATAAAAAAAAAAAGATACACTACACTACTAAGATACCCATGTACCTGTCAAAATACTTCCTAAAGGTCAGTGAAGTCCACGACCACAACACCAGAAGAGGGAGTTCCACAAATCACGTTCAACCCAGATTCGGCACAAACAAGGGACTAAACCCATTTCGCAATTATGCCACAATTGATTGATTGATTGATTGATTGATTGAAAACTTTATTAACAGATTGCAGAATGGGTACAATACAGTACGGCTCAATACACACAATTGTTTTTTTTTTGTATCCACTTTTTCTCCCATTTTCTATATTTTCTCCCATCCCAATTTCGTATCATCCAATTCAACCCTCCCCTGTCATGAACGCTGTTTCTTGCCTCCCACAAGCCGGCTGCAATGTGGACTAAGTCATACATAGCACAAGTCCCCTCCGGTACTTGAGGTAACAGCAGTCGCATCTTTTCACCTGCGCAGCTCGATCTCTCAGTGGCGAGGAGTAACGCGTGGGAGGCTCACGCTGCCCCCGACACTTCCTGATTCTACTGCGCAGGCGCACCAACCGACCTGTAGGAGTCGCTGTCCACAACGCCCGATCCCCACCCATCAGTTTCCCACCCCCTAATACGGCCAATGTGTATTAGTATGAACGACCAGCTAAACTGAAAGCATCCAGACATTTATGACAAACAAGATATACAAATATACAGTACACTGTTTAAGAGACAGAGATCCTAAAAGAAAAT
Source organism: Notolepis coatsorum (assembly GCF_963971535.1). Lineage (NCBI taxonomy): Eukaryota > Metazoa > Chordata > Actinopteri > Aulopiformes > Paralepididae > Notolepis > Notolepis coatsorum. The sequence goes on from NC_140167.1 coordinate 35,303,374, forward strand.
ATATACATTCGGGGGGGAAGAAACTGTACATTGGTTTAGACATTTACCGGGGCCAGTTTCGAATTGCAGCTTCCCGTAGGTGCTCTTTGAGAGCGGTTTTGAAGGAGGGTAGGGATTCACATTATTTTACGGCTGTGGGTAGGGTGTTCCACATTGTTGTGGCATATTTGCTAAACATGTTTAGTCCCTTGTTTGAGCCGAATCTGGGTTGAACATGATTTGTGGAACTCCCGCTGGTGTTGTGGTCGTGGAATTCACTGACCTTTGGGAAGTAATTCGACATAATAATAATAAATTGTATTGATAAAGCGCTTTTCAAGATCCCGAAGACGCTGACAATGAGCAAAACAAATGAACAGAGAAACAATGAACCACAGGGAATAAGCAACAGTATGAATACGCAGGACATAAAACCACGGGTAACAAGTAACCAATACAGTCCAGTAGGGGAACAGTCAGGGAAGTAAGGAAAACCGAGGGGAGGGGGGGGACAGGAGACGGAGAGAAAGTAGGGAAGGGGAAGGGGAGGTGGAGAGGTTGGAGGAGGGTACGTAACATGGGTATCTTAGTGGTGTAGTGTATCTTGTAGACCAGGCCCATTGCAAGTTGCTGTACTCTGTCGTCTACTCTAAGCCATCCTAGGTTGTCAAAATGGGCAGGGGTGAGGTGGGTTTTAGGAGTAAGGTCAAGCAGTAGTCTGACCAGTTTGTTTTGTGATGTTTGTAGTCTTGTTTTTAGGGCTTTTGAGGTGCTTTTGTACCATGAGGTGCAAGCATAGTCGTAGTACCCTTGAATGAGTCTTCAGGGTATTCTTGTTTACCAGAGAGTAGATCCGGTACAAGAATCTTGTTCGTTGGTTGACTTTTTTTATTACATTGGTTGCCATTTTGTCACAGGAAAGATTTGCCTCTAGGATGGAACACAGGTAGGTAATTTCATCTTTCCTTGTGACAATATTGTCACCCACTGTAACAGAGAAGCCGTTGGCCTTGCTGAGTTTGTTATTTGATCCAAAGAGAATGGATTCTGTTTTACCCAGGTGTAATGATAGTTTGTTATCAGCAAGCCAGGTGCAGATTCTGCCGAGTTCAGAGCTGAGGGCTTTTTCAACCTGCAACTTGTCTCTGTCAGAGACCAGCAGGGCTGAGTCGTCCGCGAACAGGAACAAGTTGCAGTCACAAGCTGATGACATGTAATTTGCATAAATTAGCAACAGTAACGGTCCTAGTATGCTTCCTTGTGAAACACCACAGCTCACTGGGAGGGGGGGGGGGGGATAGTGTACCGTTTGCGTCTATGCTTTTACCAAACGGTTCGTGTTTCCGCGTTCCCGTTTTGCGCTCTGATTGGCCATGCACGTTTCTGGTCATGTGACATGTGCGCCCAATCGCATGACGAGCAGTGTCTTAGCCCATTTCCGCGTCGAACAGCCTGAAAACGACCTAACGCCTAGTTTATCACTGGTTAAGCTTAGAGTCGCAGTTGGTTACGGTTAGAGTTTGGAATCAGAGCTGGCGTTCTATCGCCATGCTCTAAGACAAACTCTAACCTTAACCAACTTCGAAAGAGCGCCTAAGCTTAACCGTCCAAAGAACTTGCCGTCACACAATTGGGCGCACATGTCACATGACCAGAAACGTCAGTGGCCAATCAGATTCGCAAAACGCACGAACCGTTTGGTAAAAGTAATGAGGTGTACCGTTTACCTCCACCATCTGTTCTCTCCCCTCCAGGTAGGATTGCATCCAGCTCACTGATGGAACTATCTATTGAATAGATGTGGAACACCCTACCCACAGCCGTAAAGGAATGTGAATCCCTACCCTCCTTCAAAACCGTTCTCAGAGAGCACCTACGGGTGGCTGCAATTAGAAACTGGCCCCGGTAAATGGCAAATCCCCCCAGCGCCGCCACCCACCTACCCAACCCCCTCCAATGTACAGTTTCTTCCCCTTTGGATGTATATTTTTTTATGATCTCTTTTTCTTACACGGTACGAAACGATATTTGTATGTCTTGTATGTCATAAATGTCTTGATCAATTGACAATGAAAACCCTTATGTAAACAAGACGAAAGTCTTTTTCTGGTCTTCATCATCTTAGCAGTTGTTAGTATTGAGCTGTACTGTATTGTACCCATTCTGCAATCTGTTAATAAAGTTTTCAATCAATCAATCAGCCAGTACCCTTCAGTAAATAGCAAGTTCTGCATTCAAATATATTCCATTTTAAATGTGCTACTCCAACCCCGAACATCCTTACTCTTCTTGGGGGGATGTGAACTGGTGACCTTTCACTCACAAAATGACCTCTAGGATATCACTGCTAACTAATGACAATGACACCATTGAAGTGGTCAAGCAGTTAAATTCTCGCATTATAACATAAGAGACCAATCAGTATCATTCCCAGGTGGCCACAGTGTACCGTCAACATCTCTAGTACCCCGACAGTCTCAAGTTCATTCCCTAGTAATCTTTAATTACTCAGTGTATACTTCTCTCTGTCAACAATGTAATTAGCAACCTTTTCCAAATCCCCCCATCCGGTGACATTATGATTCCAATTTGTGAGGCGTTCAGCGGCGAGACGCGCAGCGGCATACTGATAACAGTCGTCCCATTGCCCTTTTGAAAAGGCTCTCTGTCTAATTGGAATAGAACTCAATTGTCCAACTCATTAAGACGTACCTAATAGAGGATGTGATGTCGAGTGAGAGACACAGATTAAGGCTATGGTCCACGTCCTCCGAAAGCTCAATTCAAGTGGCCTGTTACGTTTTATGCACATGGTCCGAAGATTGCTACCCAATAAAGCTGACAAACACCGGCTAAGCGTTTAGGTAAGAGGATGAAACCACTTGACCGAAGGCCGATAATACTGTAGCATCTATCTATAAATTATTTGAATGCAGACTGAGGCCGTCCCGCTTGGGGGTCCTTTCACTCTCTCCCCCCCAAATCCCCATCCCCAAAGCACCGGCCCCCTAGTTTAATCTGAGATCGGAGGCTCTCAACTGCAACTGATTATAGAGACCAAACCAAGCATGCAGCCGGGGGACCGCCTTCTAATGAGCGTGGCCAGCAGAGCATCAAGTGACAACAAGTAGTCACTCTAACAATGTGGCCATGTCAAACCAGCGGTCTGCAGTCGCTGCATACTGAGATTAGAGCTTTGTACTGCGCCACCGAGTGTTGTGTACATGCCCAGGTGGTAGACAGAGGAGAGACGTCGGTAGCCTCACAGCTAGTGCTTTTGCTGATTTATCTACAGTTTTAGACCACTTGGCTTGAGTCAAATAATGCACAAAAGAACTGACGGACAAAAGGCTGCATAAAAAAAATCTGGTTTTCTCTTTAATGCTTTGTATTTCATATTATATAGATTATTAAATGGAAACGCAAACACATTTTTAAGACTACAAGAAAATGTATTTCAAACTGTGCTTCAGTGAGCTATCATTATATACAGGACAATATATAGGACATCAAATACTATCTTCCTCTTCAAAAGAGTCTTGCCGGTGGGACGTTTCTCATTTTGAAAGGTCACCATTCTACCAATGTCGTTTATTGAGTAACTGTACAGGAAAATTTAGTAAAGACACTAAAATGGATGCCATGAATGAAATGTAGCTTTTGCTGATTGTTGTGTCATCACCTAATTGGTCCAGCATAATAATCATTTGTTGATAGATAGAATCTCAATCATCTGGCTTTATACACAGTTGTGGGTTCTATATACACCATCGTTAACTTTCTTTACCATCGTTGACTCTCTGCACTCCCATTCAAACCAATGCCTCGCTGTACAACACATAAAGCGACAGTATTCGCGTGACAGTTAGGGAGTCAAACAGAAAAGGTGCATTTGGTGTTTTCCTCAGAGTAGTGAACAAGAAATGGCCAATTCAGTTACTATCTTAAAGGAAGTCCAAAGTAATGGGGGAGGGGGGGGGGGGTAATCGAGAGTGATCTAGGATGAGTTCAACACGTTACAGACCTGGGAGGACAGTGAATTCTGATCAATCTAGGCAAGTCCATACAGAAGCTGAAAGCGGTCAGGCCACTCCTGGCGTGGCCCCATGAGAGCGACGCGGTCCATAAAGAGCTCCACGCGGGTCTCTACAGGGTTTTGGCCTCCTCCGCTGGACTCAGAGGAGCGACAGGCTTCTCCTCGGTGGCCGGCCTCTCCTGCTGTTTGCCCTCCTGCAGTCTGTCGCGAGAGACTGTCCCCAGCACTTTGGCACTGTGCTCCTGTGCCTTGGCCCTGAGCGCGGCAATGCTGTTCTCTCTCAGTTCCTCTTTAGAAATAGAAGACTTGCCCTCCGCCCTCTTCTCCTCCGCCTCACTCTCCTCCGCCCTCGTAGTGGTGGTCTGCTGGGGCGCGTCGCACTTCCCCGTCGGTAGGGCAACTGTCGCCTCCATGGACTTTTTGTGCATCCCTGCAAAGAATTGCGGGTATTCAGATTTAGAATAGCGGCTGCTGATTGGAAAGCCCTCTTGTACTGAAAATAGTAAGCAAAGAATAGGTCTGATTTAGAACATAGCGTTCGAATGGAGGATGGCAATGCATGGTCCAGGTAGATATTTTTGGTGACAGTATTTTGTCTACTGTAAAAAATGCATCTTATGCATCATAATTTATTTTCCAAGGAATAATTTTTTTCCTGAAAAGGGACATGCTCAACAAATGAGGACATCCACATGCAGACATCAGCCCAAATGAGGCCAGAATGTCAACGGTACTGCTGCATCTCGGCACGGCAGTGCATCAATATGCAAGCTCATGCCAACAAGCTCTGATTATATACTAAGAACTACAGAACGGTGAAATGGTGATAATGAAGTATCGTTGATATGAACTTTAAATCAGATACTCTGAAGATAGCCAAAGACGAGGGGGCCATCTTAATAAAGCTCAGCCAGAACCCAGCCAGAATAACTATAAGCAGTGGTGGTGGTGAACATGCATTAAGCTTCTTGGAGGAGCAGTGTGTCAGTAAGCCTTACCAAGCAGCCACGGGGCACAGGAGTCCATGACGCCATCCTTGGCAGACTTGAGTATGGACTCCGGCAGGGGGATGGAGTGGCGCACCATGGCCCCATACAGTCCATACTCAGCCATGACGCTGCTGCGCCCCCAGCACTTCTCCCTCTTCCTCCACTTGGCTCTGCGATTCTGGAACCAGACCTGAGACCCAAGGAGACATCAGTTCATGGCAGATATGCATCAACACTCTTTGGCTTCAGTAATATCCAGTTTAGTATACCGGCGTCACCGTCTGTCTCGAACACCACAAACAACTATCCGGTTTCTGCTTAGTTCTCTAAACACAAGGGAAGGGAAGAGATACACCTACACTGTAAAAACTGGGATTGGGGTTAATTAATATTTATTAAATAATTATTAGTAACCTATACATAATAAAAAAGACTATGCGCCGTTTGAAATCAAATTGAGCTGAATTCAATGAATTTGAACCATTTATGAATTGCATTTTACACAGTTTTGGTTGAATAAAATTAGCTGACAGTTTAAAAATGACCAGATGACGCTCAGTTTTTACAGTGTATTCCGAGGTCTTTGAGCGAGTTTCAGCGCGAAGACTCAGCGTCTGCGTTTCAGTGGAGGTGTATCTCAGCTGTTTTACGATGAGATCTCAAGTGTGACGGGAGTTACTTAAGATAAAAATTGCTGTGCTTTGATTCAGTCCATTGATTTCCCATGGCCTACTGGCTACAGGTGTGAAGGATCCCTGCCTCCTGTCAAGGCCTATATCCAGCAACCGGTGGCGGCATATAGATGGTTTGACACTTCAAGACACTTCACTTGGCTAGAGCCAACAACCGCCTGGGGCCCCCAGGCTATCTGTCAGCTCAGTGAGAGGCCAAATTGATTTCATAGCACAACACAGGGCTGTTAAACAGTCTACTTGGCCACCTCTCTGTTGGAGTGCAAAAGAAAAAAGAAAAAAAAAGGATGGACAGCAAGATAATTCTATAGGGGGAAAGATATTAAATAGAAAATGATCAAAATCGTTTTCAAGCCTTTTTCCTGGTAATTCTGATGATAACCCTTATTTCATACAAGATATTTTTTTATGAGAAATTGCTTCTCAGGCCCTCAAAGGAAGCCGGTGTGGAAGCTGCGAGGAGCGACCCCTAGGGCACGCCGAGGCTGATTGAAAAATAAGTTAATTTCAGGCCCAATCGATGGTGGGCAGGCGGGCAAATATCACGGGAAATTAAACTAGCGGGACTCGAGGGAGCAGTGCTATTGACCCGTGCTAATAAATTCAATGTAGTTATTTCATTTGAACTCCCCACGTCTCGAGCCAGTCCCCCACCAAACCCCCGATACGAGACAGGCTCGTCTGATTTAACTAATTACACTCAATGAGAAAATTGGGTGTTAATTTTATTTAGGATTGGAATAAGCAAGGGCTTATTTATTTATTTCCTTTATTATTTATTCGCGGCTAGAAGCCGTAATGAGAAGGAAATTAAAAGGCGCCGGGGTAGATGGATGGTCCAGGTCACACTGCAATCTTCTTCCGCCTTGATAGCTTGATTAGGTCGTTAGTGCTCTTCTCCGAGAACAAATTGTTTCACATTCAACTGGGCCTGATGAGAGATTATGTGCTCTGGCGAGGCTGCTGGAGAGGTGTCTTTGTTGAGACAGGGACTGAGCATCATTGATCGATTTACGTGGGCTCACTTATCCCCCCCCCCCCCCCGAACATTAGAGGGCTAACTATTTTGTCAAGTGCATACTAGGCAAAGAGTCACTCTGCTCTGCAAAGGATTCTTTATTCGACGTGTTTTTGAAACACGTGTTTTGCATACTGAACATGTTCTGGTATGCATAAGAAAAACAACGCAACAAACGAAAACAATAATGTTAATGATCTACAAATAAATAAATTAATTAAATAAAAACATACCACGAATAAAGCCCAATATGATTAAAATAAATAGCCTCAAATGCAATAGCTAACCTTTATCATTTTTTTTGTTTTTTCTTCAGAAGCAATAGACACAATATAATTAGCCTCGCAGGAATAAGAAACCAACAACATCAACGGATCCATGACAATCCCACCATGAGGATAGACGACAAAAGTTGTAGGTTAAATTGGCAATTGATTAAATAGGGGAGAGCAGGGTCGATTGGGACACTTGTATACACGAAATGATACTCACAGAATACTTGAACAGGAATGAAAATAGGTCAAAACAGGTGTCTGATAACAATTTGTTGTGTTTTTTAGAGCCCAAACGTGAAAGGCACAATTTTGTATACAAGAAGTGTATTTCCCCAAAATGCCTCCTCACGAGGGAGGTTGGGACAGTGCAGGGTCGGTTGCAACACCTTGTTTCGACCTCAAAAACAGCTATTGAAATATACATTTGGACCTATAATATAACTTGTTGACGTATTCCTTTGAAAAAGAAATATATATTACATTTGTCAAATTATTTCACATATCTTGATGTAAATTACACAAAATGTTGTCTTTGAGTCTTATTTGTGAGACACTTATTAGCTGGATCTGGTTACCATAATAACCACTTCCAAATCATTATTAGTATCTTAATTGAATAATAAAAAATCAGGAGTCATTTTCAATAGTCACAATGCTGTCCCAATGACCTGGTTAATTGTCCCAACTGTTCCATGGAGAGCAGACATTGCACTCAGAGTCACCATCAACAAAAACCCAGACAGCTAACACTAACATCAAATGATGCCAGAAAATAAGCTTTCCACATATATGTATTTTGTATGAGATATGACAAAACACAGTATGGTAGTAGAAAAATAACAGAACAGGCAAAAATGTACTACAAAGCTGTAAATTACAAAATCATAATAAAATATGAGGAACAGGCAGAAGGTCTGTGAAGAGGGTGTAGCTGCGTACTGCATAGTGAATGGCATAGTCACAGCTATACATTATAGCTAAAAAGACACATCCCAACCGTCGCCCTGTTCCAACCGACCCTGCTCTCCCCTACTATTATAAAATAGGTTAGGGTCAGCACAAAAAATGGCAATCACACAGTTGTAGGATATCAAGATTTTGAATTTAAAGAAAAAAAATTGGCTAACCTTTAAACATAATTTTTTAATGCAAGCAATTAAAAAAATAACCTACCTGTATTCTATCTTCAGGTAGCTCTGTTTTCATTGCCAACATCTCTCGTGCATATACATCCGGGTAATGCGCTTCATTAAAGGCCTTCTCCAACTCCTCCAGTTGATATGACGTGAATATGGTCCTATGTTATATAATTAGCAAAATAAAATAATCACCATTTTAAAGAGGTTTTGTCAACATGGAAATAAGCAATATATTTTGCTCCTGCAACAGTCAAAAAGGAGTGAAACCTCTCAATCTATACAATTTATTAAAGAAAAAAAAGAAAGACAATAGAATAAATCAGTAAATAGAATGACTATACTCGCGAATAGCAAACAAATAAATACAAGTTCAGAAAAAATACATGCAATCTTTGATTACATTTTGAATCCAAGAATGATGTGTCAACGAATCTTCATTATTAGCCTATGATTAATGTGGACGAAAGAACAACAAAAACTCAACATTTTATTTGCATCAGACAACGGTGGATGAGCTGATTAACCTCAACAGGCGTATAATTGAATAGGCTATACGTGTGGCAATACATTTTCAATACATTTTCTCACCACCATTGGCAATTTATTATTCAGTTATTGATAGACTATTTATTGGTAGGCTATTTCTAACTAGCCCAAAATAAAAAAATAAAACAGCTGGTCAAAACGCAACAGGCCTACAAGCCACAGTCAAGCCTTATTTGCTCGTCTTTTAAGAGGAAAAAAGGCTATATTTAATTTTAAATAGATCAAAACAAAATATTTTCTGAAAAACAATAGAATCAAAAACAAAACCGTGACTAACCGGTGACGTCTTTTCTTCCGTTTCTTGCTCTGACTTATTGATGACTTTGAGAGTTTTCGTTCATTGGATGACAAATCCTCGGAGTCTGTGATTAAAAAAAGGCTTTTAGATCACACTTACCATTAGATACATTTCTAATTTCCAATTAAATATGTTTACAATCAGCATAGCATAACACTATATATTCGTATTTTGTATTAGGCCAACACGCCCAATTTTGGATTGTATCATTTGGCCTCAAAAACATTCCAGGCATGATACAAAATAAGAACAGCCTAATAATAATAATAATAATAATAATAATAATAATAATAATAATAATAATAATAATAATAACATACACAAATGAAGCTATGCAAAACAGTGTATAAGATTGGCCTAATGCTGGTGATAACATGAGACAACAACACCTTAAACTACCATTTTAATAAGCCTATAGTCGGAAGTCATTGCACCTGAACTGGCAGACTGGCTGGCGTCCAGAGGTCCTCTGGATCTGTGGTGGGGTTGGAGGTGAACATTTTGTGCGTCCGACAGCACCTCCAGAAACGCTGGTTGGCTGTAGAACGACGGAATCCCACCGGGGCCGATTAATCCCATTCCCATGCCGACTCCGATCCCAGCGGGACCGAGCATGGACCTGGCGGCGAGCAGGTGCGCCCCGGCCGGCAGACACTCCAGGGCGGTCTTCGGGGCCGCGGACGGCTCTTTATTGAGCCCCAGTATCTCTGTAATCCCGAACCCCGTGCATCTGGGCGGATGGGTCGCGCTGCTCTTCGACTGTAGGTGGTTGTTATTATTCCCCCCGTTTGCGCCCAGAGATGTCTTCGATATATTCAAACTTTCCGACAGCACAGCGCCTTGTTTCCCTGTCATGGTGTATTTGATCATGAGCCTGTTTCCTATTTTACCGCCTCATATAGGATGGTCCCTGGTGCATGATCCACTACAGTGTAACACACGAGATCCCTTTAGAAAATGGTCCTTTTATCCAACAGGTCCATCCCAACAAGAGTCAGGACTCAGTAGCCAATCAGCTGCGAGGAAGCTCTTCAGGATCCCTGTGGATCGTGGCTGCATTACGCCCCTCTCTCCTGCGTGCATTCTCCGAAGACGATCATTATGGATAATGGGAGAGGATTCGGACTATGAAGGGAGGTAACAATATGACTGCAGTAATGCTATTAAAAAAAACAAAATTAAATGAAATTAAAATGACTGGCCTGATTAGATTGTCTATTTCGAAACAACGGATTTCATAGGCATAATAGGCTTTTAAAACGGTGATAATATTGAAACAATTGTCTTTGAAATGCCGCTCGGAAAATTAGCTAAATTTGTACATAATCGGGGTTGGTATTATAGCCCTCCGTTGAACATAGCTTTCATATCGGACCAGCTATGATCTCTGCCCAACCACTGCCTGAATGGATAATTGATCTCCAGATGCTATATGAAAAATCATCACACGCGAATCAAAGGGCTTCAAAAACGACAGCTGGACGCGAGGCCCACTCCACATTGTTGTGCACATTGCTAATCCCACAACAGCAGAGCAGATTAATTCACGGGGAAATTTCCTCGGAGAAATAGAAAATGCTATAGAATATGGGCCACGTGCGGCGTGGGAATTCTATTTTCAAAGCAATTTATTATTTAAAATCCAAGACGCAGTCTATGGATATTTTAGTAACCTATTGTAAATTATACGAGTTATTGATAGGCTAATTATGGCTAATCTATAGGATAATTATTTATATACCTAAACACGTGCATCTGAATTCTGAAATAAACAAAATCGTGTTCTATGTATCAGTATACTATATGAATATCAGCTATACGAACCGACAAGTTGACCAATGATGTATATTATTATTCTATAATATAGTTTGCGAATTGCATGTTTTTACATTTCTGTATAATGTATAGGCTATGATGTACAGAAAGACAATTAGGCTAAAAGGTTATGAGAACACATGGCCTATTACTTAGACCATGTATGAATACTTTAATATATTAAGCACATGTAGTCCCTTCATTACTCTTGGCGTAAATAGGCGGCAAACATGCAGGAGAACATAATGAGTTAAGATGTCAGATCAAATGTTAGATCATCTATATGAAAATATGCCTCCAGACTGCAATCAAATATTTCAAATACACCCCATGGAATAAAGTCACATTTGGTTTGAAGTTTCTTGGTCATAAAAGCCGTTATTTGATTAGTCACATTGCCACAAAACATTAGTTTGAAGAGGAAAAAAAGAAAATTATTATTAAAAAAAAAAAGATATAGGAAGGGGCAATCGTGGGCAAACGGCTATAGCCTTAATATGATATAATTATTATTACCAAAAATATCTATGATGCCCAAATTGCCACCACCAATCAAAGTATAGGCTACTATTGATAATGCATGCAGACAGCATGGTGCATCGCATGGCGAGGCGGGAAAATAACTCGATAACTTGGCTATAATCAGCTAATGAGACTTGATGAGACTTAAGAATGCCAATGCTTGATATGCATATACACAAGTAACATGCCTACACCAAGATATGATTTTTGACTCATTATTATGCATGCAAGATAGGCTGCTATACTGGATTAGGGCCATATCATAACACAATGGGACAAAAGACGACTCTGCCTTGCACATAGTCATATTTTACATCAAACAGTCAAACTTAAGCTACTTTGGATAAAAAATATCACTGCTGCAATTACTGGATGACCAGTTGAAACTAATTGGGGCTTACTGTAAGTGAATATTTTCATTAATGAGGAAATCAATGTTATTATAATACATGCAATGACACATCAGTCTGGTGGGATCAGCTCATTTATTCACAAGTGCACATGTGAGTCAAGAATGACCTGTAATTTACAGGCATGCAGGTTGCTGCCTTCTCTCCCCCATCACAGATTCTGCTGTAACCTATGGAGGCTTTTTTGTTTATTGATAGTAATGTGAAACCCCTCTTCTTCTCTCTGCAAGGCTTTTAATAATCCATCTCCATACGAAAATGGCTGCCTCCTGATTTACATGTAGAGAGGCTGTCTAATAAGGCTCTAGATTAAGGGAAGATTTAGTTCAGTCATTCGTGTAGATTGGGTTGCCCATCAAAGACCGGAGGATCTGAAGGCAGCAGATTAAAAAGCAACAGCTGTTGAAAAAAAATTGTTTATCTGCCCCCCCCCCCTTCCTTCGTTCTATCTCTACTGTGAGAGTGCTGGGTCTATGTAACATCCTGGACAGTGTATCCTCAAACCTGGGGCCATGGAACACTTTGAGGCTAAATTCCCTATTGACTCATTGTGACACTTCAGTGCATGGCATGTACCATATGGAGCGCCTGTGTCGCCCCAAACTTTACCAAAACCAGACATCAGAAATGACACGTTTGCAGCACCGTTATTCCACTTTTATAGTTCAGCAAGGTATATTAGGGTTGTCATCAACTAAAGACATTCTTAGTTGACTAATAGCCATAGAACTTTCTTGATTAATTGATTTAATCGACACAATCGACACATACAATTGTGTTACCCACATGCTCTTTAAATCTTACCAGAGATAGTATACATATCATCTTTCAGGAAATAATTCATTCAACATGGCAAAAAGCATCAAATTGAACTATAATCTACTAACTCCTCGACTAAGTCTTGGAGGACAAAGACCAAAACCGACAGCATAATGGACTGAGGGAGGGTGAGGGGTGCGGCTCTAATAAACACATTCATCGTCGCTGGCCTAACCTTCAAACGAGAGTGTACGGCTGCAGCAGGTCATCAACTGATATATAAAACAGTTGCAAACAAAAGCCGCCCCCTGCTATGAATATCATAGATCCTTCTCTCAAAGTGATTGGAAAAGCTTGACATCCATTTGTGATAATGAATATAGGTAAGGAACTTGTACTTCCCAGCGAAGGTCACATAGATAATGGGCTTTGCACGGGGCTGCACCAGCAACATAACTGTGCATTAGCCCAGCCCCCGCAGATTGCCATCGCTTGATATTTCACAATCACAATGAGGGATCACTGATGCTCAAATAGCCATACATCTATATTCTCTCCTTTGGCATACAGATGGGATAGTGAAAGGTTTGCTGTTTTGCTCTAGTCTTTATCCGACGCGGCGAGGTTACACCCGGAGTCGTTTGTGTGATTCAGCCAGTGTAGTGCTGAATCAAGCCGAATGCCTGGTGTTGAAACAGGGCGCAGGCAACTTGATGACAGCACACATCTCGAGCCGAGTCAGGGGAAAAACTACAACACAGCCAGAGGCTTTGCTGTTCTCTCTCAAAGCATAGCCAAGGGCTTGATGTGATGACCCTCCAAGCCCCAGCTTTCTCATGGCTCTTCCACAATGGCGTGTTTGGTAGCTGCCTGTCGGCATTGCTTAATTAGGCGAGGAGTTGATTAATTTGCACTAATTGACAGCTAATTAAAGGCCTTAGGGCACATCGGATTGACGTTTGTCGGGGCATCGAGGCTCCGCGAGGTCACGGCAACTCATTGCGGACGGATGGAGGGTTGTTTTTTTCTCGGTATGGATGACCCCCCTCCACGGGGTATGACCTGTTTTTTTCTTTTTGTTATTTCTTTTTAGGAGACTGTCTGGGAAGGCTGTGGTTGACAGGCAGCCACCAGTGCATGCACAGTGCACCATATTGCGGATGTCAGGTCACTTACCACGTCAACGCTCAGTGGAATGATCAATGTTCATTAGTCGAGATCAACAAGTGTCTCAGTGAAACCAGCCACAGGCTATGTCCACCTGTTGTGTCTAGTCAGCTCTCGAGCACACGGCAGGTCAGCGGAGGAGTCACTTATTTTCAGTGTCACACAACAACACAAATTGAAATCCAATGAAAGAACTGAACTGTACAATAATATGCAACACCATACGTCGTAGACCGTTATCATGCAGTGAGGGTAAAGACTTGTTTCCTGTCCCCCAGCTTACATTCCAGTTCATCAGGCCATGCTGGGCCTCCGACGCCCCCCACCTCCAACTCTGCCTGTCCCAGCACACACACACACACACAGACACAGACAGACACACACACACACACACACACACAAGAACACTCATTCTGGGAGTGGAAAAATTATATAAATAATCCATATTTTCTGTTGGGGTGAATCAGGGTCCGTGTGAGTGGTAGGGGGTGCAGCCACTGGGGCAGTGGCGGCCTCTATCCGTGTGAATCGGAAAGACAATTAGGGGCTTATTAGTGGCCTGCAGAGAAGTCTAACTTGTTGGGAGTGAGCGGCTGGAGCCCCTGCGACATGTCCAGCCGAGAACAGTCCGAGGCATTGTCTTACCTAATTATGGCCCACGAACTCCTCTTTGTTGCCCATTCGCCATGCCTGTCTGATTCTCTTTTTGCCCGACCGCTAACTCCCGACAACGCTGGAAGTGTGCTAATTAGAAAAGAAATGGTCCTAGTAATTATGTCAACTCTCATTAACGGGGCGGACAATGAGCAATATTATTTTTACGCAATGTTTTGTGTAGGGGACCCTACTTCCCAAATCCTCATTAAATGAAAAAAAAAAATGCCTTGGTAGTGGGAGGGGGGGGGGACTCTCATGTCGGAGCTCCTTACATGTCCAGAGCCAGAGAGGTGCTGCACTTTGTGGAGTGGCACAGGCATGAAGTTATTGCCCTAATTGACCTATCTCAAGCCCGCCCTCTTCTCTTGATCCTCCAATTGCGGATCTTGCTTCCCTCGGGACAAACTTTGTTTATCTGAGGGAAGCAACAGTTGCGATTGGAGGATCAAGAAGACGGCTGTACAGACCCTAAAAACAGCTGTGTCATCATCATCATCATAAAAAAACCTAAATAAAAAGCTAAAACGTTCCACTGGAAGAGAATCGTCAGCATTCGGATTCGTCGACGGATTTAAACATTTGGACAAATAAAAAAAATCAGTCTTTTCATTTTAAGACTTTATTATATAATTTCACAAATTGCAAAGAAGAAAAACGTTAATTCTGTTTAAAATACAAATAAAAAATAAACAGGGAACACTCGCTTCAAGGCAGAATTACAAGATACTGTGAAATGTTTAATGTTTAACTCACCATTTGGAAATCTCATGAAAGGAAAAGCAACTATCTCTAGGAGGACGACGCACATACACATTTTCAGCCCTTCTATTCTTCCAAGAAGAACTCAGCTGTGTGAATAATGAACAATCTGAGTTTTTTCTCCCATCCACTGTTTGAATGCAAAGTCTTTGAACTTGGTGGTGGCGGCGGTGGTTTGGACGTGTTCCGGGTGAATTCATGAAAGAATTGGTCAGATTCACCTTCTCTATGCCAACTCAGTCATTGCTCCCAAAGAACATCTTGGTAGAGGTCATCACTTCTTAGGCCTCTCCAAGATGTTTAGGAACTTCCCTCTGGTCATCTCCCTGGCTGGAGAACAAGAAGAAACCATATTATTATTATTACTGTTATTATTACATATTATGGCTTGATACATACATTATTAAATGGAATTCAAGGACTTTCAATTACCTTTTTCAAGCACTATTTAGCTGTTTGACTCATATAGAACAAGTGAACAACCAGTAAATCACTAGTGATTGTTTATTCACTTTCACAAGAAACATTTCAAACACCTACAGTATGCATCAACTTATAAATGCACTTTTAAGTCATATATTTTTCCAGAATACATCAGGCTTAACATTTGTGTTCAACGTGCGTTGTGCACATTTTATTTTTTATTTTCCCCCCTCCTTTTCCTCCGATTTTCTCCCATCCCAATGTTAGTCGTTATGCCAATTTCCAATCCCCTTCCTGGTCGCTGCGCACTTACCCCCCACAGTCGGTCTGGGAGAGTGGAGGCTATCACGTGCTTCCTCCGACACACGTCCAGCCAATCAACCGCTTCTTTTCACCTGGCAGCGCGGACTCTCACTGAGAAGGTGTAACGTGTGGAAGGATCACACTACCCCCCTTAGATCCTATCCGCGCTTAGCAGGCGCCCCGACCGAACTGTAGGAGTCGCTGTTTACAGCCAATTGTATTAGTGTGAACGGCCAGCCAAGCTGGTGACAACGCCGGAGCTGTGAGCTGGATTCGAACAGGCGAATCCAGCGTCTCCAGTGTTGGTGACGAACGCAATCTCCGCTACGCCACCTGACCGCCCTGTGCAAAACATTTTAATATATTAGTGGTGCACAATATATCGGCCGCTGATATAATATCAGCCGATATGGTAATTTTTTTTTTTACACATCGGTATCTGTCCGATATCAAAATAGGGCAGATTTTAATTAAAACATTTATTTTTTTCTTAAACATGTTTTGGTCTTAAATTGTTTAAAAATATCAGTCATTTCTGAAAATAAATTACAAAAGTAAAAACAAATGTAACTTTAACGTTTTGGAAAATAGCTGGGGCTTCTCCACTAGGACCTCATGATTATCATAAAAAAAGTGTTTTCTATACAGAAATATCGACATCAGTAAATATCGGTATCGGCCAGAACAGCAATATTAATATCGCTTATCGGTATCGGCCACAATTTTCACATCGGTGCATCACGTAACCCAATCAAATCACATGTTCAAATGGCCAACCTCTTTAACACATTAACTGCCACGCTTCTATCCATCAATGTATGATCACTGCCACCAGTCTAAGCCTATGGAGATGTTCACCTTCTTTGCAGGGCTATACCTTTTTTAATTGTATTGCTAAATTGACATTACTATGGCCCATTCAACATCGATTATCTATCGTTCAGGATGTAGGAACATTATACTTTTTCATTCATAGATTCATACGAAAATACCGAATATAAATGTTTTATCGTTTTCTGCAGTAATTCCTAGAGTTATAGGCATAAACGCATATATAGATTATCAACTGCCGTTTGTTGCCGATACACGTTATATTAAAAATGTCAACTGTACATGATCCTAAACATTATGACTGATGATGCGCGGATGAACGGGAGGGGGGGGGGGGTCATTTATAATTCCGTGATCGTCAGTAAATGCTTTATGTAGTATGGGTGATATATTGATCAGAGCAGTTTGCATGAATAATAATAAACACTCACGCTGAAAATGACGTCAGCGTCCTCTTACCGTTCGCCGATGAGACTGGAGGAAAAAGATCCCACTTATTTGACATGATCTCCTAGATCCATTTCTGGTTTGTATAATCATAATAAACGCCCAAATCATATCGATTATTGAGTTATGGCAGCGATCCATATACACAATGTGTGTCTAGAGTCCTGCAACAATATGTGAGTGCCGGACGCATTTGCCCGGTGCACCGAGATCGCCAGAGATCCATTTCCGGTTGTAACTCGCCGATCATCCACCAGGCGGCAGTATTGAAGCGTTGCAGAGTTGTGCAGGCTCCCACCGCATCAGACCAGGCTCCGTGATGGCATTCTGAATACCATGGCGAAAAAATGAAATATGATCTCAATAACGTCGTACGCCGTGGAATGGCAGAATTAGCATGACCTTGAAACACGTTGTACGACGTTTATGGCGCAGGATGTGTTAATAACGGGATGATAAGCAATTTAGATTTTCCGGCCTGTAAGCACTTCCGCACATAAGACGCTGATTTTCCAGGTGTGCCAGTAGGTATATCTTAAAAAGTTTAATCCAAATACTTTAAGACCTCGTATGAACCCTGTATATTATATTAAGAACAGCTGTAGAGACGGGACAACTTCGAACAGCTTGCTGGTGCCCGACTTAGTACTAATAGTACATTTTATATCATTACTCAAAAGATTCACTGGCAAGTTTCTGAAAGTAGAAAATCTGCTCAGTTATTAACCAAAAAACTGAAAGAAATGTACAGCAACTTTATATAACACCATTTCATTCCCTGACTTCAGAGCAGTTATTTAGTAATGCAAGGCATGTATTTAATTTGTGCAATGTCAAACTGAGAGGTAATTTATACAAACATCTGTTCATTCTGGACATGGAAGACAACATAAGACGCAGGCTAGCTACCAAAGAGACTGTGATTACCGTCTCAATGCAGTCAGATACAAGTACTCAAGCATGTTTATCTGTGTGTGTGTGTGTGTGTGTGTGTGTGTGTGTGTGTGTGTGTGTGTGTGTGTGTGTGTGTGTGTGTGTGTGAGAGAGAGATAAGAAACAGCTTGAGAGCTGGGAGTTGAGGAGCATACTGTATATGATGTTGAAGATCTCTATTAACTTTCCAGAAAGTAATGTAACTTATAATTATAAAATACTGCTATTTATGACTAATTAAATTAAACCGTTGGCACCAAAATAAGATATGTAGTTTCACTTGTATTTTAAGATAATAAGAATCTCTTGGTGGGATTACCCAAACAAGGTTGTTTTTTAAGAGTAGTATTGAGTCTGTGCCAAAAACAAAACAAAACAAAAGCTCCACAACAGAATGTGCCTACTCAAGGTCCTTTGTTACGTGGGTTTTCATATAAGAGAGCAATCATTCAAAAGGCTTTTCCCCATCATTGGCGGATAGTTGTGTCGTAAAGAGAGAGACAGCAGGGATGTTCCTCCAGCATCGCTGCGAACCCCGGAGAGGCGTCAACTAGGTTCTGTAATTGCTCTTTGTTGAAGATAATAAGAGGATCAGACTCTTGGCTCCAGTACAAAAAGCAAGGCTGGGATCACCTCACAAAAAAACAAAACGTCAGTAGCTAAATAACCTACGTGCATCACACATACGAAACTAGCACGCTGAATAGCCATTTCAAATAGTTATTGAGTGGAGAGTCATCCAGCAACATGGTGGCTTCTTAGAGGACGTCTGTGACCAGGATCTCTCGACTGTCCAGAGTTATCTACCAGAACAACAACCTGAACCTTCTTGTTGAACCTGACACCGGTGCTGATGAGCTGCCGGCTGGCTGTGTGCTGGTACAAGAGCCCCCCACCCCCCCCTGCTGCCCCGGCTTAATGAAAAAGCCAGGGCGGTTTGTAATTTAGATGAGTTGCCGTGGTGGTGGGATGATAATGGCGCGCCTGGGCGTGGAGGGGGGGGGGGGCGCGTCACCTTGAGCTGTCCATCACCAGGTTAAAACATGATACTAATTGGAATGGGATGGGTTCCATTTTGTGCGGCGCTGTCTCTTTAAATAACCCTAAACAGAGTGGTCCGGGGGAGCCGGGGTGGGCAGAGTAGGCCTTGTGCAGCTCCAAATGAAACCCTCGGAATCAGGCGAAGGTGAAGCAATTAAATTAGGATGACCCTAGAACTGCAAGTATGTATGCATGTAATTTTCCTATTAGGAGTCACGGCACCATAAGAGTGGCAAAGGCTCATATTTCAGATTTTTAAGGTCTCTGTGTTGGTTCATCATCTCTTCCACATCTCCTTTGAATTTCTTTTATTGCCTTTTCAACCCTTTTCTCCAATCCTCCAATTTAGTCGTTATGCCAATTCCCTCCTAGTCAGTGCAACTACCATACTGTCGGTCTGGGGAGGGTGTAGACTACCCTAATGTCGGTCTGGGGAGGGTGTAGACTACCCTACTGTCAGTCTGGGGAGGGTGTACTGTAGACAAGCACATGCCTCCTTTGATAGATGTGGAGTCACCAGCCGTTTCTATTCACCAGCGAGGAATTTCCCTGGGAAAGCGTATCACACGGATGTTCACACTATCTCCCCCAGACCCCCCCCCCACTGAACAGTATGAGTTGTTATTGGAACGACCAGGACTCGTACCCCACCGGCTTCCCATCCACAAAGACTGACCAAGCCGGAGGTACCTGGGTCTCTGCAGTGGTAGGCGAGTGCTTAGAGCTCTACGATACCCAGATGCCCCACTTCCACATCACATAGAGGTGGATATGATGATACTTGACTGTATTTGGCTTTTGTCAATACAAGTTACACTGTGATGCGAGGTCTTTTCTTGACGCAAAACTGTCAAGGTGCGACTTCTACTGGACAATGGATTCTTATTACATTTCCATTGCAACTTCTTTGTTACTGGGTGGTAATTAACAAATACAAACATGAATAAATAAATAAATAAAAACATCAATATTGTTGGTTTAGGTACTGTAAAAATGCTAAAATACCTTTAGATACAACTGTATATCTTGTAAAATGGTATGTCACCCAGCCCCAAGATCAGGTATGGCTGTGGCAATCCAGAACCCCCCCCCCCCCCCCCCCCCTCTTCTCACTGAGCCTCAGGGGCGAATTCACAAAGAATGAATTTTGCGGCGCTAATAGCACCCTTAACACATTGGGCGCCGTGCATTGTGCCCATCATTATGCCCTCTCTGCCACCGCTGTAAGCCTATGGAGATGTTTACCTTCTTTGCAGGGCTATAACTTTTTAAATATTATAGCTATATCTGCATTACTATGGCCCATTCAACATCGGGTATCTATCGTTCTGGATGTGGGAACGTTATATTTTTTCATTCATACATTGTTGTGTTAATACCGTCGAGAATATAAGTATGTTTTTAAGCTTTTCTGCTAGTTAGTTAACGCTAGTTATAGGCCCTGAAGCATATGATAGATTATCGATTGGCGTTTCTTTCCTATACACGCTATATCAAAACATTTAAATGTATATGATCGGTATACATTATGCTTCATCATGCGTGAAGGAAAGGGGGGGGGGGGTCGTTTATAATTCCTTGATCGTCAGTAACGGCTTTATTTAGTATGGGTTGATATATTGATCAGACTGATTGCAAACAAAGAAATGGACAATCAAGCTAAACGTTAGTGTCCTCTTACCGTTCGCCGATGAGACTGGAGGAAAAAGATCCCAATTATTTGACGTCGATCTGCTAGATCCATTTCCGGTTTGTATGACGCAATAAACGCCGAAATCATATCGATTATTGCGTTTAGAAAGCGATCCAAATGCACTCGAGTGTGTATATTGATCCACGCCACAATATATCTCTGGCGGAGGAATTTCCTCGATGCACCGATCGCCACTTCCGGTTTGGCATGAGTGTAACTCGCCCGACCATCCACCAGGCAGCGGTATTGAGGTGTTGCAATATCAGAACAGGGTCCGGCTGCGATCCGGAGGGAGGCTGGATGAATTATGAATGCCATGGCGAAAAAATGAAATATTGATCCCAAACACGTGATACGCCGTTGTTGACGTTCAACGCATGGCGGGCAATAACGATTTACGCCGTTTATGGCGCACAATGTGTTACAGCGCTATCTGCTCCATCTTTGCAACCTATTCACTAAAGATATTGCACGGATGATATACTAGCGCAAACATGCCCATAGGTGTGCAATTTGCTCCTGATTTGCTCCAGCGCAATTGGCTCACGGAGCAGTTTGCACCTGGCAGCGCTGTTGGCAGATATCAGGAAGGAGAAAAAATAAACCCGAAATGAGGCATAGACATTTTAGAGGCATAGTATTTTTCACCATTTGTATTTAGTTTATTTCGTAATGTATAGAGCTTGCGTAATTTGTATCTTCATGACACATTGCATCCTTTGTTTTTGTCACTATCTTTCGTCATTGCATTTGTTTGTCATATCATCCCCAAATAAATAATTTTGAGCAGACCTGTCCATGGTGCTGAATCGTTAGATCGAAGTTAGGCTATGGTTATTTTTTTTGTGAGAAAGTTGTATTTAATGTTTAGTTAAGAGAATATAACCCACATTATCATATACTCCAGAATAAACGTTTCATTTCCAGCGTCTACTCCTCATGGACCTGCCGAAACGTTATAAATTAAAAGTGTATTCTGGAGAATATGAGTGTGCAGGTTCTATTCTCTTTATTGTAATTATTACCTAACCCAGCACCCAAAGGAGTGATGTGCTTTGGGGGGACTATATAGCATTGCCCCACCGCTACGATCCAGATATCTAAACCGCCTTTTTAAGATGCCAAATGTGCGCTCGATCACACCGTGCGTTCTGATGTGAGCCCAATTGTATGCAGCCTCTCCAACGTTGGCAGGATTACGCACGGGAGTCATCAGCCATAGCTGGAGTTGGTAGCCGCCGTCACATACTTTTCCCCCGCACATTTGCAATGAATATTACAGCATAAACGTCTGTGTCATCCATGTCTTGCATCATTCCGTATAGACTGCTGTTTCAAACTTTTTTGCTGTCGTGCACAGACCCAGCCAACCACATTCGTTATATATTACTGGCGTTGCACAATACCTGTGTTGATTGAATATGTTTGTTTCCTATTTCTAAAAACATGTTCGTTTTCACTTGGTGGTAAATCTAAATCTCGTTACAAAATCAATCAATCAATAGCGCCGACAACATTGGGGAAGCCGATAATGTAAAATAACTATATTTAAATAATAAATAAGATATGGGATC
Organism: Notolepis coatsorum; assembly: GCF_963971535.1. NCBI lineage: Eukaryota > Metazoa > Chordata > Actinopteri > Aulopiformes > Paralepididae > Notolepis > Notolepis coatsorum. The sequence continues at coordinate 35,325,680 of NC_140167.1, forward strand.
TCTGGGTGGCTGGCTCAATATCATCCTTGATTTCATCAAGTAGATGAAGAATTGCTTGAGCTGGCAACCTGTGTCCCCGGATGATTTCGGTCTCGCTTAAATCAAAAAGTTAATTTCTTAGAAATATTCTTTCACGAGCACGCCTGGCATTATGATGCCTTCGCCTGGCAACAATTACTGCTGCCATGATCACCCGAGACGCTGGCAATGACGCCTTTATAAATGAGCTTAGTTACAACCAAATAACTGAAGACGTAAATAGCGTCGCTTTAACTGTGCGTGGCAATTAGCGCCAATCTTTGTGAATTGGAGTGTTTTTGCGATGAGGCTCATTTGGTAGAAAGGGGAACATGTTCCACCCATATTACCTCATTTAAATACCCGCAAATAGCACCGACGCACCGAGACGCAATGCTGATGGCAACGCAGTTACCACCGTATTTCACCCTTTGCGCAAGCTTTGTGAATAGCAGAGCTGTGTTTCAGAGCTATTTTCACATGCATAGTGTCCGAAAAAGCTGCGCAATACCTTTGTGAATTCGCCTTCAGTCTCCCTCCACTCAGACAGAGACTCATATCATCTATGTCATCAGATTAAAGACCCCATTAAACACCAACCAGTGCTCGGTTTATGACGCTGACGTCTGTCCCCTAATGAAAAGAAAATACGGGCCAGAGTTCTAAGAGTTGAAGGGTGAGGGCGCGCACGGTGTTGTGATGGTGCTTGCCAACGTGATTACAAGAAAGCAACGATAAATAGAAAGCAAAGAGACAGGGATGAATTATGATTGTAGTTGAGGAGATTTCATCCGTCATCATGCTGCAACGTGCTGGGAGTATCGGCTGTTGATTGGTAATGGTAAAGATGAACACAGAGAACTATGTAGTGTATAGTATATATATACCTGGGGAGTGAGGTTCCACCTGTGATTTCCCCCCGTTGTAGTCACCCATCAAAGATCAAAACTACTGTATAAGTATTACAGCCAAACCGTATTGTGTAGGTTCACAATCTTTGACGGAGGTATAAATAATTTAATTCAATAAAATAATTAAAACAACCAATAAAGGTAAATGTTTTAACTTAATCTTTGAGAAAATAGATTTTATATCATAATCTTTACTAATTTCCGTGGTAACTACTGCAGTACCCATATGCCTCGGCAAGCCTTGCCAATCTTCGACCAATCACAAGAGCACAACTAATCTGACATGCCTTGACATTCTCGTTGGTTATCATGGCATTCGCCGCCATCTTTGTTTTCACTTTAGACATCAATCAAACGTTAAAAAGATGAAAACGACAGTGTTTTAAAACAAACAAGTGAGGTAATAGTAGGCCTATATCATTCCAGTAGTGTATTATGTCTGTTGTTTTGACGATTTTGGTTTCCTAACGTCATCCTCTCAGTGCGGCAGTGTTCTCTCCAGACTGGTCATCAAATGCAATTAACCCTTTCCTGGAAATATGTAGTTTTGCATTGGGTACACCCCCTAGTTTTTCTCAAATGTACAAACGCAGATCTCATTTAATTATGCTCAACTCTGCTCCCATCAGACCAAATGAATAAGTGGAACCATATAAACCCTCTACCTTGAGAAAGTTAAACACACATAGGCAAAAATGTGTCCGGAAGCAGGCAGGTCTTAAAACCATCCTGTGACTCGCTAGACATTGCCTTAGAAACTAGCCCCCAGAGCAATTTTGAGCAAGCTAGGGGATGTCAATCAAAATATCTGTAGTACACATAGTGCAAGATGTATCTTCAAAACTGTGAATTACCGGTCAATAGGAAGAGAGAAGAAAAAAGATTGGATGTGTAAATGCTAATTATACCAGGGTTATTTCTTTTTACAAATTCAGCATGTAGCAGCAGTATCCCATGGTGAGGTACATTGTTTAACAACCCACAAACTAATTATTTTCACTTCATGGTTCTTTAAAATGAAAAGATTATGATCATGAATAATCATCATAGGGCTGTCCCCGACTAAGGATTTGGATGGTCGACTATGATTGGCCAAAATTTGCCGTTAGTAAAAAAAAATAAAAAATATATATATATATATATTTTTTTTTTAATTTAATTTTTTATCATTCCATTTGGGCTGTGGGGGTGCTTAATGTCTGAAGGAGTCGACTGAAGGCTTCTTGTCCTCTGCAAAAGCATGCAATTTGTCCACTGATGGATACATCTTGATATTTGTCAATGTCTAGTCTAGTGTGTTCATTAGATGGGTGAAATCCTCTTTCAGTGCCTCTGTGCCTGTTTTCGTATGCAGTTAGCCTCTGGTATGCGTGCCATTAGCGTTAGCCACGCTTCTAGGCCTCTTTTCTTTTGGAAGAAATGATTAAAAAAAATTATAAATTATAAAAAAAAAAAACTTTATATATTCGGCTAAGAGTCGACTACGGCTCCTTTCGACCGATTAGTCGACTAATAGGGGTCAGCCCTAAATCATCATAAAGCACCTGAATGGACATGGAGACACCGTCAGAATGGAAACACCCTCAAACAGTCAGGCACGCACACACACACACACACACACACTTGCTTTGTCACAGGCCAGGGGAGATCAATACTGATTAGCAGGACTTAGAGATTTGTTTAGTTGATTAGAAAGGTCAATTACTAATTTTGCACTAAGTTAATCAGCAACTTGTTACACAGCTGCCCTACATACTAAATGACACCTTATGGATTGTGAAGGCCATCTCCTCGCCCTGTTGATTTGTTGCGGTCCAATCATCATTTAGCCCTAACTGGCCACAGATTCCATTACAGCCCACACTGGCTATGCGGAGCAGAGATACTCAGCTCATGCGTTAGGTAAAACTAAATGGCCTAATAAATCATATCAAATAATCCAATAATAATATTCCCCCATCACTTGATTGTATTCTATTTCAGTATTTTTATCCATGCTATTTGAAGTCAAATACGGTTCTGGACATTAATATATATATAATTTTTTTTTCTATTTTACACATGTTTACACAAACGGGTCTAAAAGCTGAGCTGTTGTCAGACGGTTGGGGTCAGGGCTGGGCGGAGAGCCCAGCATGGCGGGCAGCAGCAGCAGACATGCCTACTAGAGAATCCTGCTTCCTGAGCTCCCAGCCCTCAGATCAGACCAGTAATCCTCTGGCAGTAGATTTAGGTCTGATTACTGCTGCTCAGGTACACCGTCTCTCCCCCGAGGATTAACCTATATATCTTTAAACACACTTAAATATACCCTGCTGGGGCTATTCTTTAAAATATAGTTTTTGCCCCTAAATTAAACAATATGAGCCAGATAGCCTATGAGCCCAGGATATTCTGTGTAATAGCCGTTTCGTTTTATATTCTTTTCCATGTTCAGTGCTGTGAAATAATTTCCAGGTAGGCGGTCCGGAGCAGTCTGAGTGTCGATGTAAAAGGAAGCACTCCAGCTTAACATCTCACTTTCCCTTCTATTGGAGTGAGTGATCTGGGTGTCATTGCCCCCCCCCTCCCAAGACCCCCACCCTTGCTCCCCTGTGTATAAAATGAGAGTAATCATCGCCGCCAACCCCCCCCCCCACACCCGTCCCGCCACCTGCCTCCCTTCCGTGGCACGTTCCTGGTGAGCCGCTGGACCCCTGTTAGCCCCCCACAGACAGACGACCACCTGGGTTAACTGGAGTCCCGGACCCTCGCCCTGCCTGCCCCAATTCACTTCCATTAAGAGTCAAGGGGCCTAAGCTGACCCCCGCTGCCCACCTCCGAGTGCCACTCAGCTATTACGGGCTGTAAGCTTTATTTAATGGATTTAACATCCATTCTCACTGCTCCCCCTCCTCCCCCGGGACCAGGGATGCACAGAGGATATGACACACACACACACACACACTCCTCCCCCCCCCCCCCCCCCCCCCCCCCACCCTCCCGGCAACACATACACCTGACGCTCATGTTTGTGTTCAAAATTCAATTACCCACTTATTGATACTTCACAGGGATATTTAAGATGCAGACACGGGCTGTGATTTCCCAGGGGAGCCACTGGTTCGTCTTTATGTCCCAACTGAGAGGGCCCTCCCCTCGCCTCCCCCTCCCACCCTCCTCTCGCCCGATGCATTCTCGCCTGGCTGACGCACACTCCTCCTCACACACGGGCGCACGCACACACACACAGGCCCAAACAAACACATCTGCACCTCCCCACCCCTGCCCCAGCCCATGCCTGTTCAAGAGGTGTCCTTATTAATAGGCAATCAGTCAAAATTCATTCATTAAAAAGCCTAAAAGGTTTTACACCAGCACTATGATTAGCTGGGAAAGAAAATCCAATGAATTCCTAATGCCTTTATGGAAATGAGGTGTCATTTCCGATCTGCTCAGAGAGGCGGCAGGCAAGCGGGGCTGAGGAGGGTTGTGTGCGCACGTGTGTTGCTCCGTCCCCCTCTCCTTTACACACCTCTGACACTGATCCTACTAAAGATATGGATAGGGCACAACAGCTAGAGCTGCAACCTGCTGCATTGCTTGCAGATTCCCAGCCATTCTGCAGCAAGATGTGCATGGAAATACTGTGAAATGTACAAATAATGATGGACCACAACACTTTACTGATGCATATGGACTGCAGCTGAATCTATAGGCAGCACAGGAACCGAGATGAGATGGCCAATTATATGTTGTCCAAAATTCCTGAATTTACATGAATGATTCAATAATGCTGCTTAAAAGATAAGACAAGTGTGTTTTTTCTCTCTCATTGTCATCCATAGCCTACGAAAAGATTGATTGAATTGATTGAAAACTTTATTAACAGATTGCAGAATGGGTACAGTACAGCTCAATACATACAATTGTTAAGGGGATGCAGACCAGAGAAAGACTTTCGTCTTGTTTACATCAGGGTCCCCCATTTTCAATTCATCATAACATATATGACACACACGACATACAGATAGACGTACTGCTACATCTATACATTTATGACATACCAGATTTGTAAATACAGTACTGTTTGTGATCAAAACCTACAATGCATTTCTTACAAGTATGGTCCATCTGGCCAACACAAGATTATAGCTCATATCCAGAAGTCATAGAACTCAATAGTTGTACAAAAAAGAAAGAAAAAAGGGTTAAAACAAGCCACATACTGTAGATGAACTGTTGCTTTGGTCAGCATAATTCATTGTTGCGATGAACAAGGGCATTGTACTTTTTCCTGGACTATAATGCACAACACGCCTGCCCTGGGACTACACTGTTGTTTACTACTGTGCATCGATAGATCAATGGGGCTTGTTGCCTTTTTAAGTACACTGTTTTTCATGAAAATACATCACAATATTTAAAAGTAGAAATATGTGTTTGTGAGCTGTATTTAATGATTTTAGCACACAATGGGAACGTATGGCTTCCTGGTTTAGATCTCCTAAGGGTTGGAGAGAGAAGGAAAAGTATTGAGAGTAGGAAATGTATTGTAGGTTGAAAACAATAATATTACACTGGCCTTATCCTTAGCCCACCCATTTAAAGAATTATAATTGATTTGCTATAAACTTGCACTTTCCTGTCCAGCTGTGTTCTGGCATTTGAGATATGGTTTTGCATTTGTTGTCTCTCGCATACTACTGGGCCGATCAGCCTAATAATGGTTGTGCACACCAACAGCAGGCCATGCAGCATGCTCAAATATTTTTTATATCGGTCAACGACAACCATTTATCCTGTCCGCTCGCCAAAGGTAAAACGCTTGTGGCTTGTATTCATTCAGTCAAACTAACATTAACGCTGCAGCATTGTGGTGGTTTGAAAACATTAATTGGTAACATTAGCCAGCTAAACTAACAGTCGCCTGCATCAGGTGCTCTGTACACTGTGCAAATCGTAAATGGCTTCTCACATTTCAAGCAAAAGCTTGGAAGTGAGATCAGTACTCATTAGCGGATCTCGGCTAGCCACAATGCTAACATTAAGGATAGGAAAACCCAACCATTATGCTAACAGCATAATGGTTGAATCTAAATATTTGGATTTTAATTGTGTATGCTGTTCCTGTTTTATTAATACATGCTTTTTACACTGTGCTCATGCTGCAAAGAAACATTACTGCTAATCTTTAGTCACCCGTTAGCCATGAGTAGGCCTATGGTAACGTTACAGCATTGTGGTTGCTTAAAGGAACACTCCAACATTTTGGGAAATTAGCTTATTTGCCATCTACCATGGAGTTAGACAAGAAGATGCATACCTTTTTCTTCTCTGTGCATGCAGTAGGAGTAGGAAGACGTTGGGAACTAGGCTAATGGAGGCACCTACTTCCAGTGACTGACGCTAAGCTAGGCTAACGGTGCACGTCTTCCTACTCCTACTGCATGCACAGAGAAGAAAAAGGTATGCATCTTAACACTCCAACATTTTGGGAACCCTGGAGTTAGACAAGAAGATGCATACCTTTTTCTTCTCTGTGCATGCAGTAGGAGTAGGAAGACGTTGGGAACTAGGCTAATGGAGGAACCTAATTCCAGTGACTGATGCTAAGCTAGGCTAACGGTGCGCGTCTTCCTACTCCATGCACAGAGAAGGAAAAAGGTATGTATCTTCTTGTCTAACTCCAGGGTAGATGGCAAATAAGCTAATTTCCCAAAATGTTGGAGTTTTCCTTTAACAAGCGGGCAGAAAAGTGGCAATTTTTTTTACTTGAACTTGAGGACTGCATCCTTTATTTGCAAACCAAAACAACATACTTTATACTTATAGCACATGCATGAGCCTGGTCTCTTTTGAAAGATGACATTCTGAAGTTTCTGATTCCAGAAAAGAAATTGACTTTTAGTGCTAACGTAATAGAGTAGCATAGGTCTGAACTTGAGTTGTAAAAAAACGTGCTACTCAAGTTTTTCTGTAGTAGTTAGTAGTCCAGAGGTAGTATTTCCCCAGAAGGTGGTATGGCTTACAAATCCAGAGGGAGCCATAGCCTGAAACCTTATGTAGTACATATCCAAATTTCATAAAGATCCATTCAGAAATGAGTGATTAGGAGTGATTTTGGTAAACTGTGTACAAAGAAAAACTCAGTTTTCTCATAGACTTCAATTCATTCGGCTGTTTTGCTCTTCCTGTTTTCGTGTTTCTTCGTGTTTTTATTTTTATTTTATTTAGATTCCCATGTGGGGTATCATTGGAAAGCCAAACACATTGGCTACAACGATCCACACTAATATTCGAGGTCGGATCTAGATTGACGGAACTACTGCAGCCTGAGTCGGGAGTGGTATTTTGCGCAATACCGTGTACTTTGCACAAGCCTCAAATACCGGCATGTAACTCGAGAACCGCTGAACGGATTTTGTCGGATTTTGACGCTATCGACAGGCAACAAATAAGCCTTCAATTCGATATATATATTGTATTACAAAATATGCACACCCGAGCCACTAGGGGTCGCCAAAGTGCCGTTGCAAAAATAAATCTGAAAAACTTCCCATATGAGGGACGTTGCAGCTTAATTAAAAACATTCATTGGTAGCCAAGCTAACAGTTGCCTGCATCACACAGCCAAGCTACCGTTAGCTCCATATAAGCACATTTTATTCAATACAATTTGGTGCTCTGTGCGCTCTGCTAATCATAAATGGCTTATTACTGGGGCGGCTACGTGGCGTAGTGGGCAAGGCGCTCGCCACGAAATCTGGAGACGCTGGGCTTGCCTGTTCGAGCCCAGCGCTCCACATTTGCTTTCAGTTTAGCTGGTCGTCCGTACTAATACACATTGGCCGTATTAGGGGGTGGGAAACTGATGGGTGGGGATCGGGCGTTGTGGACAGCGACTCCTACAGGTCGGTTGGTGCGCCTGCGCAGTAGAATCAGGAAGTGTCGGGGGCAGCGTGAGCCTCCCATGCGTTACTCCTCGCCACTGAGAGATCGAGCTGCGCAGGTGAAAAGATGCGACTGCTGTTACCTCAAGTACCGGAGGGGACTTGTGCTATGTATGACTTAGTCCACATTGCAGCCGGCTTGTGGGAGGCAAGAAACAGCGTTCGTGACAGGGGAGGGTTGAATTGGATGATACGAAATTGGGATGGGAGAAAATATAGAAAATGGGAGAAAAAGTGGATCAAAAATATAAAAGTGGATCATGCTAAATAAAAAGGAACCACGTTGCTTCGGTGAGATAGCCTTTGAAGCGAGATCAATACCCAGTAGTGAATCTCCATTAGCCGCGATGATCACTTTAATCATGGGAAAACCCAAACCATTATGCTAACAACATTAGCGATTCTTTCATGATTCTAAATCTTTGGTTTTGAAAGTAAGAGAAGCCTCGCACTGAACGTTTGTGTAGTTATTTCTTCCAGTATGCTACCTGTAACCATTGGTAACCCCTTTCAAAAGAAAATGCCTAATTTCTGTGCAGTGGTAGAGTAGGTGAAACACTGGAAAAGCATGATTTTAGTGTTGTACTGTGACTTGTTTACAAGATCCAGTACTAAAACACCAAATGATTGTTTTTGTTTATCTATTTCTCATGTATCAACACATAACAGTTGTTTTGCACATAGCAACCATCGTCTCTTCTATTGCCACGTACAAAACAATGGTTGCCGTTACAACCAGCCATGCTGAAAGAAAGATAACTACATACACATTCCATGCAAGGCCTATAGTGTTAATTTTGTTTCATCACTAAATTAAGCTGAAGACACAGAGAATGTGTATTGCATTTGTTTATGTGCATTTAGGGCATGGTGCCAAGTTCGGTTGATGTGCAATGATGAGCGTCAAACATCAAAACTATTTTGCATATCCAACTGGTTTGGTAAGGAGCATTGAAATCTCATCTTTTGCTATGTCCACATTGTAAATAAAGACTACTCATAATAATAATGGTAGTTGCAATTCCTGTAACAGTCAATTCCTGTAATCCAATCTTGATTCAACCGACTTGGTTGAGTTGTTTTTGCAGAGCAAAAGGATGGAAACAGCTACTGTAGCTGCATATGGTGAAGGAGCACCAAAGTGGTGGTGACCGACACACATCGTGGAGTCACAGCAGTGGAAGAAGAAACCTGTATGTGAACATGCAACACAATCCTCTTTCTATCAACATGCCCACATGCCATGCCACACTACCATTGGATGTGTTCAGTGTCCAAAGATTGTCTCCTTATAGCCTTATAGTCTACTCTGGTTGCACCTTGATAACATAATGAGAATCCTTTATTATATCGCTTCCCCCAATAGCCCCATGCCATTTCATGAATGGCAAATGGTAAATGGACTGCCTTTATATAGCACTTTTTATCCAAAGCGCTTTACAACTTATGCCTCACATTCACTCACACATTCACACAACGACGGTGTAAGCAACCTTGCAAGGTGACAACCTGCTCATCGAGAACCGTTAGGGGTTACGTGTCCTGCTTAAAGGAACATGCTAACTTTTTGGGAAATTTGCTTATTTGCCTGTAACAGTCAATTCCTGTAATCCAATCTTGATTCAACCGACTTGGTTGAGTTGTTTTTGCAGAGCAAAAGGATGGAAACAGCTACTGTAGCTGCATATGGTGAAGGAGCACCAAAGTGGTGGTGACCGACACACATCGTGGAGTCACAGCAGTGGAAGAAGAAACCTGTATGTGAACATGCAACACAATCCTCTTTCTATCAACATGCCCACATGCCATGCCACACTACCATTGGATGTGTTCAGTGTCCAAAGATTGTCTCCTTATAGCCTTATAGTCTACTCTGGTTGCACCTTGATAACATAATGAGAATCCTTTATTATATCGCTTCCCCCAATAGCCCCATGCCATTTCATGAATGGCAAATGGTAAATGGACTGCCTTTATATAGCACTTTTTATCCAAAGCGCTTTACAACTTATGCCTCACATTCACTCACACATTCACACAACGACGGTGTAAGCAACCTTGCAAGGTGACAACCTGCTCATCGAGAACCGTTAGGGGTTACGTGTCCTGCTTAAAGGAACATGCTAACTTTTTGGGAAATTTGCTTATTTGCCATCTACCCTGGAGTTAGACAAGCAGAAACATACCCTTTTCTTCTCTGTGCATGCATTAGGCTTAGGGAACAGCCACACCGTTAGCCTAGCTTAGCGTCATTCACTGGAAGTAGGTGTGCCAGTGTAGCCTAGTTCCCAACAGTCACAAAATACACTCCAAATATAATTCCAAAACGTTCCTGTAAACATGTTGTGACCTGTGTATTTACCACGCAAAAAAAAAAAAAAAATTAGACATTTTCGTTTTCTAAGCAGATACTCAGAATTTCTTTTTGCAGAACCACTGCTGCCTGGGCGGAGTGATTTCCTCACCTCAAAAGCCCTGTTGTTTTTTTAAAAAAGGTGCAGGAACAGTGCGGCTGTTCCCTAAGCCTAATGCATGCACAGAGAAGAAAAGGGTATGTATCTGCTTGTCTAACTCCAGGGTAGATGGCAAATAAGCTAATTTCCCCAAAAGTTGGTGTGTTCCTTTAAAGGATAACTCCACTATTTTGGGAAATTAGCTTATTTAACATCTTCCCTGGAGTTAGACAAGAAGATGCATACCTTTTTTGTCTCTGTGCGTGCATTTTAGCTTTGGGAATAGATGCTCCGTTAGCATAGCTTAGCTTCATCACTGGAAGTGAGGCAGGACAGTAGCCTTACAGTGCCTTACAGTGTATTGCAAGGTCTGACATTGACCAAACTTGATATGCATGACCTTGGTGGGCTCTAGGTCAACTCCTGAAAAGGGGGTCAATGTCAGACTTTGCAATCAAAAGTTAGGGGGCTAATAACCCTTGCCATAATTTCAGTGCGCCCCTAACTTTTGATTGCAAGGTCTGACATTATCAAGTTTGGTCAATGTCAGACCTTGCAATACACTGTAAGGCACTGTAAGGCTACTGTCCTGCCTCACTTCCAGTGATGAAGATAAGCTATGCTAACGGAGCATCTATTCCCAAAGCTAAAATGCACGCACAAAAAAAAAAAAGGTATGCATCTTCTTGTCTAACTCCAGGGAAGATGTTAAATAAGCTAATTTCCCAAAATAGTGGAGTTATCCTTTAAGGACACTTCGACACGCTGCTGGGAGGAGCCGGAATCGAACCAGGAACCTTCCGCTTACCAGGTGACCACTCTACCTCCTGAGCAACTGTCGACCCCCCCATATTCGCACGCAACCCCAAAACATTGTCATCAGATTCCCCAGAGTAGAGGCGATGTACAACTGGTAATCAAGTCTTTCATGGCTTTAGGTAGAAGTTCACCTGCATACATTGCTATTATTAGCACAGCATGCCGCCTGGCAGTGATTTGTGCTCTACTGAGCGCACCTTTCTAGTTAACTATGTTGTCAAACACTGTGGTTTTTTTTCACAGACAAGCACACCATTGATTTTCACTAACATTTCCGGTTACGAGCTAACCATTTCTGCTTAGAATATCTCAAAAACCAGAACACTGGTGCAAGTGTTTCATGGCTGGCCTGAAATAACGATCTGATAGACTTCTTTAAGAGTGGACTATCCCTTTAAAAAGGTCTCATCTAGTAACAAGAAGTGTGATATCCCTTGCCCGGCCTCTAAAAGAACAATAATCTACAGACTGATTTACACACAATACAACAGCTCATCCCCGTTTCGGTTTCCTAACACGCCGAAGCTAGCGCCACCATCACCGAGAGGCACCCCGGCGCTGCCATTCATCTCCACTACCGAGCCCATAAAGAAGCCGGGGAGAGGTGAGAAGAGGAGGACAGCGAGGAGGGAAGAGGAGGAGGAGGAGGAAGGGAAGCAGTGGGGGGAGGGTGTCCCCTGTTCCTCATTCAGCTGCTGTCAATGTGCTGGCACTTCATAACCACCCGCCCCGCGGTCATCCCGCCCCTGATAGATTGATGGAGGCACATTAGCACAGTGGGGGCCCAGTGAATGCAATCATATTCAGCAGTAGCGCACTCTTAATAGGCCGGAGATTGATCCTGAGGGTGAGGAAGGAGGCGGCGGAGGGCGGAGAATGCAGCCCCATTAGGAGCCTGTCGGGGCGGGGTGACCTTCGGGCTCACCTTCACAACAAGTCGGCTAGGCCTGGGGTCAGCCTGGGTCTCTGCTGCCTGGCATCACAGAGCTGCTCTCAGAGGAGACGCAACAGGTGAATACGCTGTGCTGCTGTAAGTGCCTCTTTTGTTTAGGTTTAAGTTAAATACCCAAAGATAGATACATTATGAATTGAAAATGGGGGACCCTGATGTAAACAAGACGAAAGTCTTTCTCTGGTCTGCATCCCCTTAACAATTGTGTGTATTGAGCTGTACTGTACCCATTCTGCAATCTGTTAATTAAAGTTTTCAATCAATCAATCAGATTATATAATTGCAGATAGATAATAATCGAATGTAAATCAGCAGTCTGGGGTATAAAGACTTTTATAAATTGGCTTCCGCTACAAACCACGTCAAAGAGGAAGATATACTTCAGTCACAGAATACTCACTCAAGACTCATTCACAGCTCTAGAACAAGTAACGGAACGTAGACCAAATGCGTCCACATTTTTATAGGATTCTATCACATTTTCATAACAATAGCGAATATTACCGTTTTCATTGAGGTTTCTTACAAATTAACGATGCTTTATGTTGTCCTTTATATGCCAATTATCATTCAAATCTTAAATTGTACCATATGTCCCCCTTTAGACAACATATGTAACGCTACCAGCGCACTTTTGTTAAGATAATTAGTTTACCATTCGCGGTCGCTATACTGAGGCCGCAGTAATAGTTTACCGCTGTTCAGATCACGTCGAAGAATAGACACATCCCAGTGACCTGTGACCTGTGCTAAGGATCTTGGGAAGTGTATTGTTGTAGTTTTCAACATTTTCACCTTTTAATTTTAAACCAATGCTGCCATCTACTGACAACAGAAAGTGTTGTCTATCGTCACCTTGAGAGGCACTTCCGTATATACCGTCGTCCGTTGCCCCAAACCCATTCTAGAGATTCCCACTTTTTACTGGGAATGGGGCGTGGCCGTATTTGGTCCCAGACAATAAGAGTGGCTGCGATTAGTCACCGTGACGAGTTAGGTGGTTTGACAGAATTAGACATTTTACACATTATTTCACCTGCTCATGCTAACAGACATTTATCCAATCACTGGTGAAAATGGGCGCGTACAGTAGCTCAACAATAGGTTGACCTCCTGGACACAGCTGAATGGACGGGGTCGCAGAGACATGGACGGTAGTTGTGATGAGGCCAATCACGAATTCAATCATTTTCTGTTTGCCGGGAGGAAACCAAACAAGCTACAGAAAATGTTGCAAAAAAGAAAATGCTAATTAGGTCCGTTTCCATCAATTGGGTTGAGGCGAATAAATTTTCTACCTGAACACTGAAAGTAGCAACGCCAGAAAAAAACATACATTGACATTTCTTTACTTGGCTGTATAGAATTGACTTCCATTGGGCAGGTTTTTAGACACTTCTATGACCAGTGATGTCACTATCTCACAACACTTGCAGAGTGCGCCAACACAGGGCTAACCATCTCAACACCACGGTATGAAAGCTTCTGGTCGAAAATCATTACATTCTGTAGAACACCATTATTTTACTGATATTTTATAGGTTAGTTAAGTATTTAAGCTTGCTATTTAATAGTTGCCAATTTGTTGATCAGAGACAGAGAGAGAGAGAGAGAGAGAGAGAGAGAGAGAGAGAGTGAGAGAGAGAGAGCTCAGGCTCTCGCTCAGTGTTTCCATTCTGACAACATCACAGTGGAATATCACAGTGTTTCTTGTCAGCTCATATTTCTTGCTTTTTCTTGCGTTTTGGTTGTTGTTGCGGACGGTTCGTGTTGAGCTCCTTTACAAGCTAATAGTGACAGTGTCAGCCGTCCCCTTGGCCCTTTGGTAAATTATTGTGGCCCTTATTGGAAGTTTATTTCCCCCCCGCGATTGGCGTCGGTGTTGGGGCGGTGGGGTAATCGTGGGTGTTGGGCGGTGGGGTAATCGTGGGTGTTGGGGCAGTGGGGTTATCGTGGGTGTTGGGGCAGTGGGGTTATCGTGGGTGTTGGGGCGGTGGGGTTATTGTGGGTGTTGGGCGGTGGGGTTATTGTGGGTGTTGGGCGGTGGGGTTATTGTGGGTGTTGGGCGGTGGGGTTATCGTGGGTGTTGGGGCGCTGGGGTTATTGTGGGTGTTGGGCGGTGGGGTTATCGTGGGTGTTGGGGCGCTGGGGTTATCGTGGGTGTTGGGGCGCTGGGGTTATCGTGGGTGTTGGGGCGCTGGGGTTATCGTGGGTGTTGGGCGGTGGGGTTATTGTGGGTGTTGGGCGGTGGGGTTATCGTGGGTGTTGGGGCGCTGGGGTTATCGTGGGTGTTGGGGGGTGGGGTTATTGTGGGTGTTGGGGTTATCGTGGGTGTTGGGGCGCTGGGGTTATCGTGGGTGTTGGGGCACTGGGGTTATCGTGGGTGTTGGGGCGCTGGGGTTATCGTGGGTGTTGGGCGGTGGGGTTATCGTGGGTGTTGGGGCAGTGGGGTTATCGTGGGCGGTGAGGTTATCGTGGGTGTTGGGGCAGTGGGGTTATCGTGGGCTGTGAGGTTATCGTGGGTGTTGGGGCAGTGGGGTTATCGTGGGCTGTGAGGTTATCGTGGGTATTGGGGCGGTGGAGTTATCATGGGTGTTGGGGTTATCGTGGGTGTTGGGCGGTGGGGTTATTGTGGGTGTTGGGCGGTGGGGTTATTGTGGGTGTTGGGCGGTGGGGTTATTGTGGGTGTTGGGCGGTGGGGTTATCGTGGGTGTTGGGCAGTGGGGTTATTGTGGGTGTTGGGCGGTCGGGTTATTGTGGGTGTTGGGCGGTGGGGTTATTGTGGGTGTTGGGCGCTGGGGTTATTGTGGGTGTTGGGCGGTGGGGTTATTGTGGGTGTTGGGCGGTGGGGTTATCGTGGGTGTTGGGGCGCTGGGGTTATCGTGGGTGTTGGGGCGCTGGGGTTATCGTGGGTGTTGGGCGGTGGGGTTATTGTGGGTGTTGGACGGTGGGGTTATTGTGGGTGTTGGGGTTATTGTGGGTGTTGGGCGGTGGGGTTATCGTGGGTGTTGGGGCGCTGGGGTTATCGTGGGTGTTGGGGCGCTGGGGTTATCGTGGGTGTTGGGCGGTGGGGTTATTGTGGGTGTTGGACGGTGGGGTTATTGTGGGTGTTGGGGTTTACATTTACATTTACATTTAGTCATTTAGCTGACGCTTTTATCCAAAGCGACTTACAAGTTCTGTACGACAAGCCATCAGGAAGGGCACAACTCTATCAGCTGAGTAACAATGTTCATCAAAGTGTTGAGTGCTACAGTACAGTGTAGGTTAGTTTATTAGGACAAGTGCATGACAGTATGGTTAGTTAGGGTTAGATATTTTTTTTTTTTTTTTTCTTAATTCAGATAATGGTTGAAGAAGTGCGTATTTAGTCGACGGCGAAAGATTGGACGTGTTTCGGCTGTCCTAACTGGGGTGGGTAGTTCATTCCACCATTGTGGGGCAAGGATTGAGAATAGGCGACTTCTCTTTGATGACCCTCCCGGAGCTTGGATAGGAGTAGGTCTGAGGCGGCCAGAAGATGCAGAGCGTAGGGGTCTTGAGGGTGTGTAGTTAGAGACCATTGACCGGAGGTAGGCGGGAGCAGTTCCCTTTGCCGCACGGTATGCTAGGTCGAGGGCCTTGAAGCGGATTCATGCAGCAATGGGGAGCCAGTGCAGGTCCCTAAGAAGTGGGGTGACATGGGCCGACTTCGGTAGGTTTGAGATCAGGCGGGCCGCTGCGTTCTGAATGAGTTGAAGAGGCTTAGTGGCATTGGCCGGGAGGCCAGCGAGCAGTGCGTTGCAGGCGGGAGATGACTGTTGATTGGACGAGGAGTTGGGTGGCTTCTTTTGTCAGGAAGGGGCGGATCCTTCTGACGTTGCTCAGGAGGAATCGGCAGGTTCTGGTTGTCGCTGCGATGTGAGCAGAGAAGTTCAACTGGTCGTTGAGGACAACACCAAGGTTCTTGGCGGTCGGGGACGCGGTCACAGCTGCATTCTCGACTGTGATGGAAAGGTCGGTCAGGGGGGAGGATTTGGCCGGCAGGTGGAGCAATTCTGTTTTGCTTAGGTTCAGTTTGAGGTGGTTGGTCGTCATCCAGGCAGAGATGTCGGACAGACAGGCCGAGATCCGCTCAGAGACGTGGATATCTGAGGGAGGGAAGGAGAGGAAGAGTTGAGTATCGTCTGCATAACAGTGGTAGGAGAAGCCATGAGACGTGATAATGTTACCCAGTGATTTAGTGTAGAGGGAGAAGAGAAGGGGTCCTAAAACCGAGCCCTGGGGGACACCCGTCCGCAGGGGGCGGGTGGCCGACAGGGTCCCTCTCCATGACACTTGGTAGGAGCGGTCATTGAGGTATGATGACAACCATGTCAGCGCAGAGCCAGCCAGTCCCATTCCTGCGAGGGCCGCGAGGAGGATCTGGTGGTTGACTGTGTCGAAGGCTGCAGATAGATCTAGGAGAATCAGGACAGAGGAGAGGCCTTTCGCTTTTGCTAAGTGAAGTGCCTCTGTTATTGTGGTGTTGGGGCGCTGGGGTTATCGTGGGTGTTGGGGCGCTGGGATTGGGTTTCCTAGTTGGGTGCTTGGCCTGGTCGTTGGGTTACATTAAAGCACTTTACAATTTTGTTCCTCACATTCACCCATTCACTCAAACATTCACACACCGACAGCAGAGGTGACCATGCAAGGTGCCAACCTGCTCATCGGGAGCAATTAGGAGTTAAGTGTCTTGCTCAAGGACACTTCGACATGCTGCCCGGGAGAAGCGGGAATCGAACTGGGAAGCTTCCGATTACCAGACAACCGCTCTACATCCTGAGCCACTGTCGCATCATATAGCTCCCTTACCTGCGAGTGCCTGTGAGTGCATAAAAACATGTTAATGGCCCACGGCTATAGACAAGGACTTTTGTTTAATGAACAAAATATAAAATATATTTCAGCTACTTATATATCAGCACATCCCCAAAAACCTCTTTCTGAAACGTGAATTCCTCCCCTTCTACACCAACGCAATTACCCAGGAATAACCCACGTCAGTTACCCAAGAATAACCCACGTCAGTTACCCAAGAATAACCTACGCCAGTTACCCAAGAATAACCTACGTCAGTTACCCAAGAATAACCTACGTCAGTTACCTGGGAACAACCTACATCAGTTACATGGGAATAACCCACGTCAGTTACACAAGAATAACCCACGTCAGTTACACAAGAATAACCCACGTCAGTTACCCAAGAATAACCCATGTCAGTTACCCAAGAATAACCCACGTCAGTTACCCAAGAATAACCCACGTCAGTTACCCAAGAATAACCCACGTCAGTTACCCAAGAATAACCTACGTCAGTTACCCAAGAATAACCCATGTCAGTTACCCAAGAATAACCTACGCCAGTTACCCAAGAATAACCCATGTCAGTTACCCAAGAATAACCCACGTCAGTTACCCAAGAATAACCTACGTCAGTTACCTGGGAACAACCTACATCAGTTACCTGGGAATAACCCATGTTGGTTACCCAAGAATAACCTACGTCAGTTACACAAGAATAACCCATGTTGGTTACCCAGGTATAACCCAGGTTGACCGGTGATGTAATTGAGTCATCCCATGTTGATTGACCTGGGAGCACGACCCAGGGCCAGAGCAGGGTTGCAGCGTGGGTCCTCCTACCTGGGGTTTGACTTCAGAGTAAAACGGTTATAAGTGATAGCGGAGACCCAGTCGCCTCAAACCCACAAGTGTGATAGAGCACAAGCACCACCAGCAGTGGCAGCAGCTCTACCAGTCGTCCCTTTGCCTGAGGCCTTCCAGTCTGTCCCACAGGAACACTCAGCTTTCAATTACCTCCAATAACAGCACTTATCAGAGTCCTCAGCGCTCCCCGGGGACCCAGGGCCTGATGCTCAGCGGCCCACGACAGGGGCATTCATCATGGGGCGGAGCAGCAGCTGGGGCCTGGGGAAGAGGCACGCGCCAAACCCCGCCGGGACTAGACCGGGCCAGCGTCCCACACACAGCCATGATTGGGAGTGTTGAGGGGGGGACAGTTCCTTGGGGATAAGGGTGTGACGCATCCTCCTTACACACCCACGTAAACACAAAATGCGCACGCACAAACATGGTGCAAGCAATGCATTTGAATAATGTCGCCAAAACACAAATGTTGACACAGCTCAACATTCATCCATTCAGGGTTTATTCCGTACCCATCGTATTCTTCTTGCGTCTACTCTGTCTCTTTATGGCCGACCCGCTCCAGAGGGTATGAGATGGGAGTCCAGATCTGCTTCCTCCCTACGGCAGGGTGGCTGAGTTTTCTCACTGCTTGATTGTGCTCTTCCCATTAACCGGCTCCCTCTTTAACGGTCCACATGTTGAAGGGGGAGGGGCAGTAAATCCTGTCCCCTGCCCCTCGCTCCGCGCCGGCTCGTTTACGGGCACTGAAGAGCACACAAACATGATGAAAAAGTAGCTGAGATTTACAAGGCCTCCCCTGACAGCCGGGAAAAGGAGAAAATTAAACCAGGAGCGCATTAAACAGGCACCCATTACAGGGCCGCTCCGAGACCAATAATAACCATCATTGTGTCCCGTCATCTCGAGGTACATGACATGGTTGCAAAGCCTGCAGCCCTCCCCGTGTGACAGCTAACATCTTTATACCAGCCAGCTTGCACGCTTGTCAGGGCGCAGGGAGGGCAGAGAGAGAGAGAGAGAGAGAACACTTTTTCAACACAACTATCTCGTACATAGTGGGCTATGTAAATGTAATGAACACAAGCATGTTAGGACCTTCAATGGATGCCTTCTTAGGCCAGACTCCTTTTCCATTCCAACACAGAGATGGATTGTAAATATTTAAGCTGCCAACAGAAAGGACCTTGAATCTAATAGCAGTGGTCTTGCTATGCTTCTTTAATAAAGTGGAGATGGATTAATGAGATTAATAAACCTGAGTTTTTGGATGTGTGTGAGATTATGTGCAAAATAAATCAGCATTGGTTTTTTTTGTGAAGCGCCCCTTTAAATTTGATGCTAGATGACTAGATTCAAATTTAAAGGGGCGCTTCACCAAAAAAAACAATGCTGATTTATTTTGCACATAATCTCACACACATCCAAAAACTTTAATCAGTTTTGCACACATTCATTTAGTTTGACAGTTATTGAGAGTAAATTTGTTTGAATATGGCCACCGGTGATGTGATGGAGGAATCCTTGTGTTTTCTTAATTACAGCTCAATTAAATTATAAGATAGCAGTCCCTATATTTTTTCATCTACATCATTGCATGGAGCTGTGATTAACACAACACAAAGATTCAATGTCCCAGATGACATCACTGGTGGCCATATTCAAAGTGATTTACTCTCAATAACGGTCAAACTAAATGAATGTGTGCAAAACGGATTCAAGTTTTTGGATGTATGTGAGATTATGCGCAAAATAAATCAGCATTGTATTTGTTGAAGTGCCCCTTTAACATTATTCAGAATCCAAATGTCAATAAGATGCATCCTGAATCAGACAGGATCCGATCAGCAGACAGACCAGTTACTGACCTGTAAATATGATCCTAGAATAAGTAGATCGAATAATTCATTTACAGCAGGCTATATACAATTACACTAATCTGGGTTTTCAGAGTTCCTGTATTATGTGGGTATTTGGGCATGTCTGATTTACATCATTCCATTGCAGCAAAGCATTTCTTTTCAAGTTGTATAGTCATCCCCCTTGCCTACACTGTTGTGCTTTGCATGAATAACTGCAAAGTAACCAGTTATGCATCTCCCAATTTTTTTATCAAGCAAGGCAAAGCCTTGACGAATTATGTTTGGCGTAATCCGCTCCTGAACGAGCCTACTTTAATCATCCCGTCTCTGTGGAGTTTTACAAACAAGCAGAGAGCTCTCAGTAAGGCTCTCATCTCAACCCCTCTCTAACACCACTAACATCCAAAATCTCTCTACTAAAACTCTCCAATTTCTAAATGGTGGCGAAGGCCGCCTTGCCTCTACTATACAAGATTACAGTGTTGTCTTTGAAGAACAGGGATGTAGGCGACACTCACCTTCTCTGAGTGAAATAGACGTCACATTCATGTCTGATTTCCACTTAGTTTTCAACCAATTTACTGAATAATAGGCAGAGACAATGCAGGACCAATGCAAGCTATGCATTCACTAGGCTATAGGCTAATGTTGTGCTAAAATAGGCTAATGCTGAGTTCCAATTGAACAAAAATCAACCGTTCATTATATAGTTGCGAGGACATTATAACATACAGTAAATCATTGTATGGTGTGGAGTATAGCCCAGCAAAAGATTGCCTATACCCCGATTCTACATTGTTGGCTGCATGTATTTGCCTTGGTAAACTAAGTACCCATTTCTCTCTTAGGGAAAGTAAGAGCATTTAGCTACATCTCTCTAATCCACACTCCACCGGGATTATGAAAATGGAGGCAGTGGGAAAATTGCAATAGATTATAGACTAAATGCTGCATCCATAACAAGCTAGAATGCTTTTCCGTTTGGCCTCTTCCAGTAGCATTTCCACTTTAATGAGATTGTCCGACGTCTATGAAATGATCAGGACCTCAGTCAACTTGAAAGCCTTTTTATCCAGCTTATCTACATTATTTCACACCAATGTACAGTTGTTTCCAAACTACATAATTATCATTTTTAGGCATTACATTTAGTAAAATAAGTAAACATAGGTCTGAATTGAATCAGCCTGTTGGGAGGCTTTCACAATAGTGGTAAATATAATAGGTAACTGTTAAAGCAGCAGTTGACATAAGTTTGGTAGCAAGAAAAGTAGCATCATCTAGTGGTGAATTAAGGAATGACCGACTAACCAGCTAGCTTGCAGCTAACTGTGTCAATTGGTGGTGAAGGAGGCCATTTCCACCCTACATTGTAAAGCACTTTGAGCGTCTAGAAGAGCGCTATATAAATGCAATGATCATTCATTCAATTGGTTTCAATGAAGAATGCTAATATAAAAAATGTAAAGTTAAGTTTGACTCTATATACATGCCTTGACAAATGGTAGTATATCACAATGTTATGGGTCAGGGTCATGTACATTCAACCTGGTTGCTCGTGTACTTACACTCTTCTAACCCCAGCTGGTAGGCCAGGTTCTGTAGTCCTTTCACCTTCTCCATCAGGTTAGCTGTCGTCAGACTCCCCAGTTCTGTGGAGGGATGACAGGAGCCATGACTGAACTTCATGCTATAATATAACAAGACGAGAGAATAACACAACACAACACAACACAGCTCAACACAACACAGCACAACACACAGCATAACATAGAATGGCTGCTTTTTTATATAGCGTTTTTATCCAACGCGCTTTACAATTTGTTACTCATATTTTACCCATTCACTCACGCATTCACTCACACATTCACACCATGCAAGGTGCCAACCTGCTCATCGGGAGCAATTAGGGGTTAAGTGTCTTGCTCAAGGACATAGAATAACATAGCACAGCACAATACAACAATACATGAATACAACACAACACAACACAACGTAAAGATATTATGCCATGACAGGAGCAACAGCAAAGGTCTATAGACTACATGCAGGGCTCTACAGTGCGACCATATTGCTCGCATATGCCCCTAGAAATATGTACGGTATGTGCGAAACGGAAAAATCAATTACTCGCACGGTATGCGACTCAAGATTACAGCCTCAATCGTGCTTTTTTCTCCGCTATAATCGTTCAAAAACTACAAGTCCCACATTGCACTCAAGCCAACGGTCCAATCACAGTAGAGTGACGTGACTGGTTAAAAAAAAAAAAAAAAAAAGGAAATTACCAATCGGAAGCTCTCATTTTCTCTTTTACTTCCTGAGAGTCCGCCATTGTGATATGCAAGCGTTTTCTGAGACACAAGTAACATTGATTGATTGATTGATTGATTGAAAAGTTTATTAACAGATTGCAGAATGGGTACAGTACAGTACAGCTCAATACATACAATTGTTAAGGGGATGCAGACCAGAGAAAGACTTTCGTCTTGTTTACATCAGGGTCCCCCATTTTCAATTCATCATAACATATGACATACATGACAGTACTGCTACATCTATACATTTATGACATATCAGATTTGCAAATACAGTACTGTTTGTGATACAAAAGTGTCCAGAAAAAGAGTGTATATACATTTGACGTAGAAACTGTACATTGGAGGAGGTTGGGTGGGTGGGGTGGGGTTGGGTGGGGGCTGTACATTGGAGGTGGGGGGGGGGACACTGTACATTGGAATACTGACAAAGCCATACTTGGTCATTTACTGTACAACTGGGTTAGGACATTTGTAGGGGCCAGTTTCGAATTGCAGTCTCCCGTAGGTGTTTTTTGAGAGTGTTTTTGAAAGTGGGTAGTGATTCACATTCCTTTACAGCTTTGGGTAGGGCGTTCCACATTGATGTGGCATAATTGCGAAACGTGTTTAGTCCCTTGTTTGAGCCGAATCTGGGTTTAACATGATTTGTGGAGCTCCCTCTGGTGTTGTGATTGTGGTATTCACTGACCTTTGGGAAGTATTTTGACATGTACATGGGTACCTTGGTCACGTAGTGTATCTTGTAGACCAGGCCCATTGCAAGTTGCTGTACTCTGTCGTCTACTCTAAGCCATCCTAGGTTGTCAAAGTGGGCAGGGGTGAGGTGGGTTCTAGGAGTCAGGTCAAGCAGTAGTCTGACTAGCTTGTTTTGAGATGTTTGTAATTTGTTTTTTAGTGCCTTTGAGGTGCTTTGGTACCATGAGGTGCAAGCATAGTCGTAGTACCCTTGAATGAGTGCTCCTGCTAGAGTCTTCAGGGTATTCTTGTTTACCAGGGAGGAGATCCGGTACAAGAATCGAGTTCGTTGGTTGACTTTTTTTTATTACATTGGATGCCATTTTGTCACAGGAAAGATTAGCCTCTAGGATGGAACCCAGGTAGGTAATTTCATCTTTCCTTGTGACAATATTGTCACCCACTGTAACCGAGAAGCCGTCGGTCTTGCTGAGTTTGTTATTTGAACCGAAGAGAATGGACTCTGTTTTGCCCATGTGTAATGATAGTTTGTTGTCGGCGAGCCATATGCAGATTTTGCCTAGTTCCGAGCTGAGGGCTTTTTCAACCTGTAACTTGTTCTTGTCAGAGACCAGCAGGGCTGAGTCGTCCGCAAACAGGAACAAGTTGCAGTCACAAGCTGACGACATGTCATTTGCATAAATTAGGAATAGTAGCAGTCCTAGTATGCTTCCTTGTGGAACACCACAGCTCACTGTGAGGGGGGGGGGATAGGGTACCGTTTACCTCCACCATCTGTTCTCTCCCCTCCGCGTGAATATTAAAGGCAACCAACTTGTGTTCAGCTTTTCTCTGATTGGCCACGACCCCACGCCGCTAGCCCGCCCCCTTTTCCCGCGATCGCGGCAGGAACCTTCAAGTTCCCTGGTGCAAAATAAATCTGGTAGTTGGTTTATGACGTTAATTAATAATAAACACTGTTAGGACTCTTAATAATAAACACTGTTAGGACTATCTGACTCTTAATAATAAACACTGTTAGGACTATCTGACTCTTACTAATAAACACTGTTAGGACTATAAACACTGTTAGGACTATCTGACTCTTAATAATAAACACTGTTAGGACTATCTCGATTCACGCGTCACTACTGTAACTAGAAACTCTGGGTGTCACTGTACATCAGTGTGGAACTGTACGCTGTAATGTTATTATTTCGCGTTTTTAACGTCATAAACCAACTACCAGATTCACTCGTCACTGTACATCTGTGGAGGCTGCTGAAGCGCCAGCGGGGCGGCGCGGTGGTTTGTCCCCGGCTTCCGTGCGCCGCCGCCGGCTTGACTCGGTCCAGCTCCAGCAGCAGCAGCGGCCGTGCTCCGTTGTAGAAGCCCTTCAATGACAGAGCTCTCATATTTTGCGAATGCATAAACTATATCTTAAATTATGGCTATGTGTCTAATATGGCTGTCGCTTATCAATGACTTCGCGACAGCCATATTAGACACATAGCCATAATTTAAGATATAGTTTATGCATTCGCAAATATGAGAGCTCTGTCATTGAAGTGGGTGGTGGCAGCGTTACTAACAGCATTCACCCGGATGTAAAGTAGCGATTTTTATTGTTTTGTCATGACAAACCAATTACATAATCCCAACATATGTGTAAAGAAACAACATATTCCAGTTAACGGTATATTTTTTTAATGATTCATTACGGTATAAATTAGGTTAACTGGAGCTGCGTATTGCTGGCTCTTATATTTGCGAATACAATAGCGTTCACCCTGATGTAAACAATTCTACAACGGAAGACGGCCGCTGCCTGCCGCACGGTCAAGTGGCCTATCAGAGAAACGCTGAACGAAAGGCTGAACACAAGTTGGTTGCCTTTAATATTCACGCCTCCCCTCCAGGTAGGATTGTATCCAGCTCACTGATAGACTATCAAAACCAATTGCTTTTAGTTTGTCAATCAGAATGGTGTGATTGACAGTGTCGAAGGCCTTTTGTAGGTCCAGCATAACCATGTCGCAGTATTTGCCCGCGTCCACCTCTTGTTTGATGTGGTCGTTCAAATAGAGAAGGCATGTGTCAGTGGAGTGGGATGTTCTGAAGCCAGATTGGAATTCGTAGATTAGATTTTTTTCCACGAGGTACTTTTCGATCTGTTCGTATACTATTTTTTCCATGACTTTCGAGATGGATGTAAGGATAGAAACAGGGCGGTAGTTGCCCGGGTCTAATTTGCTGCCCTTTTTGTGCAGGGGTGTTACTCTCGCAATTTTGAAGTCCTTGGGGACGTGTCCCTGTTTTATGGAGAGGTTTATTATGTGTGTGATGACTGGGGTGATGGCTGCTGCTAAGTCTCTGAGGAATTTGGAGGGGATGTTGTCATGGCCAGTGGCCTTGTTCGGTTGGAGGGCGCTCAGTTTTTTGAGTACCTCATCTGTAGTTACCATTTCCAGTTTGAAGTCGTCTTTGTGGACGCCTAGGTTCTTGTAGTATGCTACTATGTGTTCTACCCCATACTGCCCTGAGTGGGAGGGTAGTTTGTTTACCAGTGTTGTGGCTATGTTTGTGAAGAAAGTGTTTAAGTAATTGGCTACATCCAGCTTGTCTAAGTTAATGTAATATTCTAGTCTTACCAATAGCAATAGATTTGAGAACACCTAGATGTATCGATAGCAATAGTAATATAACGTTAATGCAACAAAACGAATGCCTTGCTTTGTTAATCATAACGTTGATGCAGTAGCGTATGTCGTTGTGTTGGCTGTAACGGACATGACAATAACATAATGTGTACACATTAAAATTGCGATAATCGATTCTAAGATTTTCAAATCGATGCAGTTGAATTTCCCCTTAGGATCGATGCATTGCGATGCATTGTTACACCCCTACACCAAAGTAACTGGCCCACTGTGTATGTGTGTACAGCTAACTTGGCTAGCGTTATCAACACGCAGAGGTGGGCAATAGGGTCCAGCTGCAGCGCCGGACGGCCAGAGTGCAAGCGGTGTGACGTAATTGTCAGAATCGACTGTCAATCAATGGTCTACCTGACATGCAAACTCAAACCTCATACTGGAGGTGTACAGTATTTCAATAGGCAACCCTGAAAGGATAATTTTTCTAGAAGAGCAACACTAGCTCCCCCCTCTACTGATGGCCCTGGTGGTAATGCCAGTGTCTCCTTTTTGTTCAATGTCACTGCCTTTCTTATTAGGCCTAGTTGTTGGCTACAACTTTGCCACAGTAGGCATTAATCACTTAATTAATAGTTAAAATGTCTGTGTCCCATTCCCGTTTGCACACGCAGATACACACACACACACGCACACAGTGGGCCAGTGACTTTGGTGGTATGTGCTATTGCACAGATGTGTGTCCCGTTCCCGTTTGCACATGCACGCACAGTACAAATACACATTTATTTAAAAAAAAATAAAAAATAAACTCTGTTACTTGAAATATTTTCACTGTGCTCCTAAATATTTTTGGGTGCTCCTAAATTTCTTTGTGTGCTCCTACATTTTTTCATTTAGGAGCACATGTGCTCCTTGGGAAAAAGGTTAGCGTAGAG
This sequence comes from Notolepis coatsorum, assembly GCF_963971535.1. NCBI lineage: Eukaryota > Metazoa > Chordata > Actinopteri > Aulopiformes > Paralepididae > Notolepis > Notolepis coatsorum. The sequence goes on from NC_140167.1 coordinate 35,351,903, forward strand.
CCCTGACATGGAGGTAGAGGACAGTTTCAGTTAAATATAACATTTATCTTATTGTATATAAAATCCTAACATAAAGATTTGAATGTAAATGTTGTCTCTTTCCTCTAGCTCAGTGACCACGCTTAGAACAAACCCTCAATTTAAAATGGCATGTTTGGAAGAAACAATCTTTTGGGAATGCCTCGTGGGCTGTAGTTTATTCACCGCTTCTAGTGAACAAGGACGCTGTCGATTTAGTCTTTCAACTTCCTATTATAGATAGAGAGCAAGAATCTGTAAATTGTGTGATGTAAGGAAGGGGCAGGACTAGATAAGCACTGCTTCTTTCTGCCCCTTCTCGAACCAAATTCTATGTTTTAGTTTCTTTTTATTTGTATGTGTCAGTGTGTTTGTGTGTATGTGTGTATATGTAGCCGGGCTCGTATTGCCAATTTGCCATCTCTGCGTTGTGTGTGTTAAACTTCGATGCCCCGAGTGAGTTCCAAACCCGGGTCGGCCGCACCGCGGGCGACATCGCAGACCACTATACCAAGAGGTGAATTCACTTCTTGGTAACGTGTCTGCATGCTTAAGGGTGGATGAGTTTACTTGCAGTACCGCTACGTGCCACAGTCACTTCACAAAACTTGAAGTCCATCGTGACTGTGGATATACTCACGGACCTCCGTTACATTATACGTATATGTGTTTGTATGTATGTGTGTATGTAGATATATGTATGTATGTTTATGTATGTATATTGTTTTTGCTTTTATCAATTTGTTGTGATAGTTATGTGTGTTGGTTCGAGATAAATAAAAATCAATCAATCTATGAGCATGTGACACTGTGTCTAGAAAAGGACATATTAGTTCAGGTACTGGAAATAAAGAGGGTAGAAGTGGGCAGTGTGTATGAAGTGAATCAGTATGAGGCACCTCTATAAGCAATGCACTCAATAGAGGGCAGGCCTCGCATGGAATGTTGTGTAGTTCTGTCTCCTGGTATGGCTGCCTATAACCATTAGTAACCACTTTCAGAATAAATTTCTGTGCAGTGGTAGAGTAGGTAAAACACTGGAAAAGCACAATATTACTGTTCAACTGTGAGTTGTTTACAAGATACAGTAATACGACACCAAATGCTTACGTTTTTGTTGATACTGTATATTTCTCACATATCAACTGTTGTTTTGCACATAGCAACCGTTGTCTCTTCCACTGCCATGTATAAATCAATGGTTGCTATGTTACAGGCAGCCATGCTGGACGAAAGAGAACTACACAAACAGTGCGTGAAAGGCCTCTATGGGTTCATATGTGGGTATGTGCGTCCGTGTGTTTGCTGAATCGCTCCCTCAGTCACACAGTCCTCCTCTGACCGTGCACACACCCTTCCAATCACCTATAAACCTGTTGATACTTTACCTTTCAACATCTCGATGTCCTCACTCTCCAGCTCAGCCATCCACTTGGGCGGAGAGTTAGTGATAGGCTATGATGCAAGACACAAACAATGTTAAAATAATATATTGTGGCTTTTCTTAGAATTTTGGTAGCCTAAATCTGATAATATGTAGATCGTATTTCTAGTATCTCTCTAACTTATACTAGTTACCCTGATGAATCTCACTCACATTTTTATAAGACGCTGCAAACTCCGCCACTCCCGGCACTGCATGAGAGATCGCAGGTTCAATTTGACTCGTCGAAAAAACACTTCCATGCAAATCATTTGACAAATTTGGAGAGCACAAACTGCAGACTTACATTGTTCTGGCCATAGGTCCGGTGATGCTCGATCCAGCTTCTCAAAACTCAGAAGAGAGGACTCAAAGTCATCACCTGTCATAGACAAACAGGCTATGATAATCATGCATTATTCTCAAGTATCAAACAGGCCAATATGTTATCTATTCACTCCTCTGTTTCCACAGATTCTAATGAGAGTTATGAAGAATGGATGAACGTTTCTTTTCTTAATCAGGATTCAGGAAAAGGCCTGAATAGAGGTGGGGAATAGTCAATAGAATCATTCTCAGAATAATTCCATTACTACTTCATTGCAGGGGAGCAGCTTTGGCCCCTGTTTATTTCCTGCCAGCTACTGTATTAGTAAACATTGCCACATGAAATGAACGTGGGTGGACTTTTATTAATCCAATTGGGGAAATTCATCCTCTGCATTTGACCCATCCTAACTATTTCTGGAGCAGTGGGCAGCCACAACTGGGACCAGCTCCGGTTGTAATGCCAGTACCTTGGTGAAGGGCAATGGCAGGATTTACCTAGCATGCATGTCTTTTTATGGTGCAAACTGGAATTGTGGGGGAGAGAGTAGGGGGACAATATACCACATAAGTCAAGAACTGGAATTGAACCCAGGACATTACGATTATTTACTACATGGTAGGTATGCACCTTAACTAGGCCAGGGCCCTGGTATTATACATGCTGTAACACTAGAATGGCTGTGACACGCCTAAATGAAACAGGACTAAATGTCACAAATCTCCAAATCCACGATTCGATTTGACTTTCGATTTAACGGTCACAATTCTATTTGATTTTTGATCCCAAGTCTTGGCCCTACCGCTTGGGCCGGCTTGGCCCTATCCCTCTGTTTTGTGTGTGGAATGGATGCATAGTGTAGGCTGTAGGGTGTACTGATTATTTTGTGGGTCTAGGGGAAAGTGATCCTCTAGCCCTCCAAATGGATTTCAGTAAAGGTTTCGGTTTCCCTTTGAGGAAATACACTGAATCGCTTTTTTTCTATCTCACACCGTTCCAAAGATGATTACGACTGTATTTCCGCTGTAGCTTTGTTTTGAAGGGCCACTACCCAGTACCCACTCAAAAACTCCAAAACGAGGGGTAGGGCCAAGGGAAGGGAATTGGGATTGGACCTTAAACTTTGTAAATCACACTGCCAGGGGCGGCTAGGTGGTGTAGTGGGCAAGGCACTCGCCACCAGTGTGGAGACGCTAGGATTCGCGTGTTCGAATCCAGCTCTCCACATTGTTTTCAGTTTAGCTGGTCGTCCGCAGTAATACACATTGGCCGTATTACGGGGAGGGAAAACTGAAGGGTGGGGATCGAACGTTGTGAACAAGCGACTCCTACAAGTCGGTTGGTGCGCCTGCGCAGTAGAATCAGGAAGTGTCGGGGGCAGCGTGAGCCTCCCACGCGTTACTCCTCGACACTGAGAGATCGAGCTGCGCAGGTGAAAAGATGCGACTGCTGTTACCTCAAGTACCGGAGGGGACTTGTGCTATGTATGACTTAGTCCACATTGCAGCCGGCTTGTGGGAGGCAAGAAACAGCGTTCGTGACAGGGGAGGGTTGAATTGGATGATACGAAATTGGGATGGGAGAAAATATAGAAAAATGGGAGAAAAAGTGGATCAAAAAAAAAGTAAATCACACTGCCAGGAAAAAAAGAAGAGAATTCTGACCCTGGTGGCTTTTTGCAAATGAGGAAACTCAAGCTGTTGTTATAAACTACACTTCTGCCATCTAGTGGCTCTTCTTTTCACTGCAATGTGCACTTTTCACGTCAAAATGCATTCATGCTCTTGATAGCAATTTGACTTTCCATTTTAAGGTCACAATTAGATTCTATATGATTTGTTTCTCATTTTGATTCATCAATCGATCAAACAGAACCTAAACAGGACCATAATTAAAGTGATTAATTACACCTGTGTTTACCTTGTGATGACAGGTCAAAATGGCTGCTGTGAAACGGGCCTGTTGTCTATGCTTCAGACTCAGAGACACTATATAATGAGAGAGACTGTGTATGCTTGTTAAGCACTCAAGTTTGGTCATGTTAGGCGAAGAGCATTGCTGGCTGCTGGGAGTGTATCCCTTTGCTGGCTTTGTTGGACACAACTGTAAATCACTTTGGATTAAAGCTAAATGCCGAAACCCGACCAATTTTTCGCCATCGACCCACTTCTTTTTTTTATCATCCACTTTTTCTATTTTCCTCCCATCCCAATTACCCGCTGTACCAATTCTCCCCTCCCCTGTCTTGAACGTTGCTCGCATATGCCCCCCACTGGCCGGTTGTAGGGAGGATAGAAGCCTTGCATCACGTGTCCCCTCCGATACACGAGGTGATGCCACAGATTACTTGTAAAAGTAATCCGATTACTGATTATTGATTACTCCTTTAAAAAGTAATCCAAGTTACTTTACTGATTACTTGATTATCAGAGTAACTTAGTTACTTTGAAAGTAACTAGGTTACGAAGTCGTCGTCGTTCCCCCAACCGTTTTTTTTAAACGCTTTATTGAAAGTGCATAAATCGTTTTTAACTTGTTTCTCTGCACATAACGTAAATTGTTAAACTAGTGCTTCAGCTTCTGTACCATCAAGTATGGTAAAACAACAGTCTATGATGCTCACAGCATTAGAGCAGCCAGCCAGTGGTTTTACAAAACCAGTGTATCCATTCACATCTAACAAATGCAGGCTGAACTATTCAATTATATCAATTGTAACTATTAAATTGTTTTTATAAATGTCTCTCTATAAACATACAATCAGTCTCTCTTTAACATGTAAATTAACTGTAAATCTGGCAAATAAGAGCTTTTGCTCTGCCACCATCAAATATACATTAATCAAAAGGGAAAGAAACAATCTCTCTCTTTTGCTGTTTGGCTGGCCTCCGAGTCCTCCTGTACCTACTAGTCGAAGCGTCGGCTAGTGTTGTGATTCCAGATGCTTTCAATGCAATTGGATGTGCTGTTTTTAGCGGTAGACAGTATTTTGTTTCCTCCGCATATGAACGTGAAGTAGTGACTGACGAGCGTTTTGGGATGGAAGTCTGAACAGAAACTCACTTTTAATTTTGCCAAGCGTTTTGGGGTGGAATTCTCCGACGACGGAGCCCTGCTGTCACACGATTGGCGCATATGTCACATGACGTGCTGTGAAGACCCGCCCTACTCTGCCTCTGATTCGCAGACTGTGGATGGGGAATGTGATTGTACCAAAGCAGAGTCACTCACAGACAGAGTGTCCAGTCACGCCGCGGCCCGCGGGACACATTCTTGTGTAACCCTTTCACTGCCACACTACGTCACTCCCAAAAGAAAAACAGCTCAAAATGTATTTTTGACTGTCGAAAACGAAATAAAATACTGCATTCCGCCTGCATTATGAATTTATGATGAGATAGTAACGAAATAGTAATGCACAGCCACTTGGACAAGTAACTGCAATCAGATTACTGGCTTTTAAAGATTAACACGTTAGATTACTATTTTCGGGGGAAAGTAATCAGATTACAATAACGCGTTACTTAGTAACGCGTTACCGGCATCACTGACGAGGAGGCAGCCTGTCACGTCTTTTCACCTGCCAGCGCGGACTCTCATTGGCGAGGTGTAACGTGTAGGAGGCTCACACTACCCCCGCCATTTCCTGTCTCTGCTGTGCAGGCGTCCCCCAACCGCGTCTATACTTTCCGTAGCCGCATTTCTGCAGGACGCTCTCTGATTGGCCACTGACTGACGCTCTCTGATTGGCCACTGACATGTTTGCCCAATCGCGTGACGAGCTGTGTCTTTGCCCATTTCCGCGTCGAACAGCCTGCAAACTACCTGGCGTTCTATTCGCCATGCTCTAAGACAAACTCTAACCTTAACCGACTTCGAAAGAGTGCCTAAGCCTAACCAGTGTAGAAACTGACGTCGGCCAATCAGAGAGCGTCCTGCAGAAATGCGGCTACGGGAAGTATAGACGCCCCCCAACCGACCTGTAGGAGTCGCTGTCCACAACGTCCAGATTACCACCCATCGACTTCCACCCGCTAACTCTGCCAATTGAGTTAGTATGACGACTGGCCCAAGCCGGAGGCAACGCCGACAGCCGGAGTCGAACCCAGTGTCTCTTGAGTTGGTGACGAGCGCAATGTCCGCTGCACCACCCAGCCGCCTCTCCATCGACCCACTTCTTCAATCAATATCCGTCTTCTACTATCATGCACTTTTCCAATAATTAATCTTCCTTGCCTATATTACTACCTACTATACTAATATGTCTCTCTACTCTCTACTACTACTATGCACTCAAGACTGTAGCACCCAAGTTTCAACACTGTTTGATGAACATTGTTACTCGGCTGAAAGAGTTGTACCCTTCCTGCTGACCTGTTGTACAGAACTTGTAAGTCACTTTGGATAAAAGCGTCAGCTAAATGACAATGTAAATGTAAATATAGTTGGAACGGGATGCAAAGGACTTTGAAAATGGACAAATTGATCCCCCTCACTACTTTTAAGGACTATCGCAGGTTATCGCAGAGTTGTTTACACACACCTGCAACTGTCACCAAGCCTTTTTAACTGTAATTTGTCTGTTCTGCTTCATGTATTACATACCTTGTAATTTGGTTGTTTAATTATTTCCCTTACCTCAGTGATGTATGTATTGTCTGTCTCTCTATTTTATTTACCCTTCGAGAGGCCCTTTTGTCCTCTCGCCAGGCCGTCATTGTAAATAATAATTTGTTCTTAATTTACCTGCCTGGTTAAATAAAGGTTAAATAGAATAAATAAAATTTAAATTCTATTCTTGAAAATCAGGCTATGTTTTGGAAAAGGAGGGAAGGGGTCATTTGGGCTTGAAAGGACCAAAGGGGCGTTGTTGTACAATTCAGATGCACAAAAGGCAGGTATGAATTCAACCTCTTTTAGTGATAAACTAAATCTAATTAGGCTATAACATGCTAGCTACACCGTGTTCATAGTCAGTCACCAGTGCACTACAGGAGTGCCATCTGGGCTGCCTTGTAGGGGATGTGGGGGGTCCTGGGACAAGCTCAGATTGAGAGGGAGGGACAGAAGAGGATATGTAATATACAGAACTTGGCGGGACTCATATTAATGTATAAAAGGTCATGTCATTATTGTAGAATGTACATTAAGCCTCCAATTTTTCAACAAATTGAAAAAAACAACAAACAAAACCAAATGCACAACATTACAGTAGGTATGGGGCTGGGATATTTATAGAATCAGGACAGTAGTAGTAATGTTATTACTATGGTTAAACTGAATGAATGAATGAATGAATGAATGAATGAATGAATGAATGAATGAAAACTTTATTTAACAGATTGCAGAATGGGTACAATACAGTACGGCTCAATACATACAATTGTTAAGGGGATGCAGACCTGAGAAAGACGTTTGTCTTGTTTCCATCAGGGTCCCCCATTTTCAATTCATATAGACATTTATGACATACACAACATACATGACATTTATGGCATAGGGACATATAGGTATTTAGTACTGATACATTTGTGACATAGGCGTATTAGGCGGTATTCAAATATACAGTACTGTTACCCCTAGATCCTGACAGAGTATATACATATGATGGGGAGGGGACTGTACATTAGGAGGGGGTGGGTGGGTGGGAGGGAAATATACATACGGCGGGGAGGGAATATATACATGCGGTGGGGAGGAGACTGTCTATTAGGAGGTGGTGGGGGTTTTGGGCATTTACGGTGGCCAGTTTCGAATTGCAGTCTCCCGTAGGTGCTCTTTAAGAGCGGTTTTGAATGTGGGCAGGGATTCACATTCCTTTACAGCTTTGGGTAGGGCGTTCCACATTGTTGTGGCATAATTGCGAAACGTGTTTAGTCCCTTGTTTGAGCCGAATCTGGGTTTAACATGATTTGTTGAGCTTCCTCTGGTGTAGTGGTTGTGGTATTCACTGACCTTTGGGAAGTATTTTGACATGTACATGGGCACCCCGGTCGTATAGTGTATCTTGTAGACCAGACCTGTCGTCTACTCTAAGCCATCCTAGGTTGGCAAAGTGGGCAGGGGTGAGGTGGGTTCTGGGGTTCAGGTCAAGTAGTAGTCTGACCAGTTTGTTTTGTGATGTTTGTAATTTTGTTTTAAGCGCCTTTGAGGTGCTTTGGTACCATGAGGTGCACGCATAGTCATAGTACCCTTGAATGAGTGCTCCTGCCAGAGTCTTCAGGGTATTCTTGTTTACCAGAGAGGAGATCCGGTACAAGAATCTAGTTCGTTGGTTGACTTTTTTTATTACATTGGATGCCATTTTGTCACAGGAAAGATTTGCCTCTAGGATGGAACCCAGGTAGGTAATTTCGTCTTTCCTTGTGACAATATTGTCACCCACTGTAACTGAGAATCCGTCGGTCTTGCTGAGTTTGTTATTTGAACCGAAGAGTACCGGTACCCTATCCCCCCCCCTCACAGTGAGCTGTGGTGTTCCACAAGGAAGCATACTAGGACCGCTACTGTTCCTAATTTATGCAAATGACATGTCGTCAGCTTGTGACTGCAACTTGTTCCTGTTTGCGGACGACTCAGCCCTGCTGGTCTCTGACAAGAACAAGTTACAGGTTGAAAAAACCCTCAGCTCGGAACTAGGCAGAATCTGCATATGGCTCGCTGATAACAAACTATCATTACACATGGGCAAAACAGAGTCCATTCTCTTCGGTTCAAATAACAAACTCAGCAAGACCGACGGCTTCTCAGTTACAGTGGGTGACAATATTGTCACAAGGAAAGATGAAATTACCTACCTGGGTTCCATCCTAGAGGCTAATCTCTCCTGTGACAAAATGGCATCCAATGTAATAAAAAAAGTCAACCAACGAACTCGATTCTTGTACCGGATCTCCTCTCTGGTAAACAAGAACACCCTGAAGACTCTGGCAGGAGCACTCATTCAGGGGTACTACGACTATGCTTGCACCTCATGGTACCAAAGCACCTCAAAGGCGCTAAAAACAAAATTACAAACATCTCAAAACAAACTGGTCAGACTACTGCTTGACCTTACTCCTAGAACCCACCTCACCCCTGCCCACTTTGACAACCTAGGATGGCTTAGAGTAGACGACAGAGTACAACAACTTGCAATGGGCCTGGTCTACAAGATACACTACACGACCAAGGTACCCATGTACATGTCAAAATACTTCCCAAAGGTCAGTGAATACCACGATCACAACACCAGAGGGAGCTCCACAAATCATGTTAAACCCAGATTCGGCTCAAATAAGGGACTAAACACGTTTCGCAATTATGCCACATCAATGTGGAACGCCCTACCCAAAGCTGTAAAGGAATGTGGATCACTACCCACTTTCAAAACCTCTCTCAAGGGACACCTACGGGAGACTGCAATTCAACACTGGCCCCTGTAAATATCCTAACCCAACCCCCTCCAATGTACAGTCATTTACCTAGTATGGTTTTGTCAATAGTTCAATGTACAATTGTGTTTGTTTGTACAGTGTCTCCTCCCCCCCCCCCCTCAATGTACAGTGTTACTTGTTTATACAGTGTGCCCCCCGGCCCCCCCCCCCCCCCCCCCAACCACCTCCAATGTAAATTACCCAGTATGGTTGTCAATATCCCAATGTACCCAACCCCCCCCACCCAACCTCCTCCAATGTACAGTTTCTACGTCAAATGTATATACTCCCTTTTCTTGACTCCTTCTGTATCACAAACAGTACTGTATTTGCAAATCTGGTATGTCATAAATGTATAGATGTAGCAGTACTGACTATCTGTATGTCATGTATGTCATATATGTCTATATGAATTGAAAATGGGGGACCCTGATGGAAACAAGACAAACGTCTTTCTCAGGTCTGCATCCCCTTAACAATTGTATGTATTGAGCCGTACTGTATTGTACCCATTCTGCAATCTGTTAAATAAAGTTTTCATTCATTCATTCAGAGAATGGACTCTGTTTTGCCCATGTGTAATGATAGTTTGTTATCAGCGAGCCATATGCAGATTTTGCCTAGTTCCGTGCTGAGGGTTTTTTCAACCTGCAATTTGTTCTTGTCAGAGACCAGCAGGGCTGAGTCGTCCGCAAACAGGAACAAGTTGCAGTCACAGGCTGACGACATGTCATTTGCATAAATTAGGAAGAGTAGCGGTCCTAGTATGCTTCCTTGTGGAACACCACAGCTCACCACAAGTGCTGTGAACTTAACTTAGTTTACTAGAGTTTGCCCAAATCTGAGATTGCCTTTTTCAGCTCATTTCAATCTTTATTATTCAAATTCTTAGTAATAGAAAGTCAGTATTTCCCATAAAGTCAGGCCCATCATCACAGATAGCTAATGTCACACTTTCAAAATGGTAAGAAAGCATCTTACAGTGTTGTGTGTTGTACATCGTAGTCTTCACTTCACTACTGCTGGTACTGTTGGCTAACCTTAACCCACATAGGCCTGCTGCCACATTCACAAAAAGATAACATGTGGGAAACCAGACTGAGGTGTTAAACCAAAGAGCCTATAGTCTTCATAAAGAGAGAAAACATAACTTGTTCACGTTATATTGGCGGTTGTTGGTTATTGTGATAAGACCGACAAGAGTTCATAGTTTACCCAGACTGTATCTGTTTTGCCCACCTTCTACAGAACGACAAGTGGTCACAAATGTGGTGTGTGAGAGAAAGCTGGACTAGTGCTGACAGTTTAAAACAATGGCTTCAAGATAATATGCGTGGACTTGGGGTCTGTGTGCATCTCTCAGTCACACAAACACTGTGGCTAGTGAGGGGGCTTTTAGCCAAGGCGAAAACATCTCCAAACAATAACAATACAACATTAACATGTGTATTCTGCGTCTGGACATGTTCGGGTAAGAAACACTAAGATTCGTTAACAGTTTTATCGCCATAATAACGACAAAATGTACATTTATACAAAGCATAGTACGGTAAGAAATTAGAATTTACCTCCATTTGGAGACGCCATCTTCAGAATGAACACGTGATCCAATGTAACCAATAGGAGGAGGTTTTCTGAGGAATCACGTGTACAAATGTATTACCAAAGTATTCCACACGAGGGCGCGCTTGCGTTGCACGCTCAGATATATTTTTTCATTCATTTGTCATTTAGATATCCCCCCTTCATTGTCATTTTATTTTCTCCAGGGTCCCCGTTTCTTTTAGTCTATGGTCTTTACCTACTGAGTAGAGTATCAGAAAACACAAAGACCTTTATAGCATATGGCTCGCTGATAACAAACTATCATTACACATGGGCAAAACAGAGTCCATTCTCTTCGGTTCAAATAACAAACTCAGCAAGACCGACGGCTTCTCAGTTACAGTGGGTGACAATATTGGCACAAGGAAAGATGAAATTACCTACCTGGGTTCCATCCTAGAGGCAAATCTTTCCTGTGACATAATCCAATGTAATAAAAAAAAGTCAACCAACGAACTAGATTCTTGTACCGGATCTCCTCTCTGGTAAACAAGAATACCCTGAAGACTCTGGCAGGAGCACTCATTCAAGGGTACTACGACTATGCTTGTACCTCATGGTACCAAAGCACCTCAAAGGCGCTAAAAACAAGATTACAAACATCACAAAACAAACTGGTCAGACTTCTACTTGACCATATACCCCTATAGAACCCACCTCACCCCTGCCCACTTTGACAACCTAGGATGGCTTAGAGTAGACGACAGAGTACAGCAACTTGCAATGGGCCTGGTCTACAAGATACACTATACGACTAAGGTACCCATGTACATGTCAAAAGGTCAGTGAATACCACGACCACAACACCGGAGGAAGCTCAACAAATCATGTTAAACCCAGATTCGGCTCAAACAAGGGACTAAACACGTTTCGCAATTATGCGACATCAATGTGGAACGCCCTACGCAAAGCTGTAAAGGAATGTGAATCCCTACCCACATTCAAAACCGCTCTTAAAGAGCACCTACGGGAGGCTGCAATTCTAAACTGGCCACCGTAAATGTCCAAACCCCCCCACCCCTTCTAATAGACAGTCTCCTCCCCACCACATGTATATACTCTCTCCCCGCCGTATGTATATTTCTCTCCCACCCACCCACCCCCTCCTAATGTACAGTCCCCTCCCCATCATATGTATATACTCTGTCAGGATCTATGGGTAACAACAGTACGGTATATTTGAATATCGTATGTCACAAATGTAACAGTACTAAATACCTGTATGGCATGCATGTCCCTATGCCATAAATGTCATGTATGTTGTGTATGTCATAATGTCACTATGAATTGAAAATGGGGGACCCTGATGTAAACAAGACAAACGTCTTTCTTTGGTCTGCATCCCCTTAACAATTGTATTGAGCCGTACTGTATTGTACCCATTTGTACAATTCCCCCCCCCCCCCCCCAACCCAACCCCCTCAAATGTATATACTCTCTTTTAGACTCTTTTTGTACTCAAACAGTACTGTATATTTGTAGATCTGGTATGTCATAAATGTCTAGATGCAACAGTGCTGTCTACCTGTATGTCATTTGTTATGATGAGTTGAAAACTGTTCATCTTGTACATTAACGAGATATGTAAAGTATCCAATATATTTAAATGTATTTTATTTGCGGATGACACTAATCTTTTTTTTTCTGGTGAGAATGTCCAGCAGCTTTTAGAGGTCATCACATCTGAAATGAAGAAATTGAAGGAATGGTTTGATAGAAACAAATTATCATTGAACTTGAGCAAAACTAAAATTATGTTGTTTGGAAACTGTAGATTGGATACTCAGGTACAAGTTAAAATAAATGATGTGATTATTGAAAGAGTTTATGAAAATAAATTCCTAGGTGTAATAATAGACCATAAAATCTGTTGGAAACCTCACATAAAACATGTCCAATCTAAACTCTCACGAAGCATTTCAGTCATGAGTAAAGTAAAGCACATCCTGGATAGAAAATCACTCTACATTCTCTACTGTTCACTAGTTTTACCATATTTAAATTACTGTGCTGAAGTCTGGGGAAACAATTATAAGTCTAAACTACAACCACTTTTTATACTCCAAAAAAGGGCCATAAGGATAGTTCACATTGCAGGTTATCGTGATCACACTAACATATTGTTTCTGGAGTCAAAGACATTGAAGTTAAATGATCTTGTGGAATTTAAAACGGCACAATTAATGTATAAAGCAAAAAGTCATGCACTTCCAAGAAACATTCAAGAATTGTTCTTTGATAGGGAGGGGGGGTTATAATTTGAGGGGAGAACACAATTTAAAGGTGCTAAACGTACGCACTACCATGAGAAAACACTGCATCTCAGTATGTGGAGTGAAACTGTGGAACAGTCTTAATGTGGTGCTAAAGCAATGTCCAAACATGAGACAATTCAAACTGATGTATAAGGAAATTATGTTCACAAGGTACAGGGATGAAGAAGGGACTTGATATTCACGGGTGTTTACATTTTTATTTTGTTTCCATTTTATTTTATTTTATACATATATAGTTTTTGTTTTTTGTTTTGCATTTATATATATATATATTTTTTTTCTTTTCTTTTCTTTTCTTTTTTATGTTTAAAATAGTACACTCATTTGAGTAGTGGAAAAGGGGTAGGATTAAATAAGTGTATACTTCTTCCTACTCCTTTTCGAACATGCAGATTGAGTTGTTTTTCTTTTTTGTTATTGTTTGTTGTATTCATTGCATGTTCGAAATAAAGACTTCAAATCAAATCAAAATGGGGGACCCTGATGTAAACAAGACGAAAGTCTTTCTCTAGTCTGCATCCCCTTAACAAGTGTGTGTATTGAGCTGTACTGTATTGTACCCATTCTGCAATCTGTTAATAAAATGTTCAATCAATCAATCAATCAATTATATTTAAGTTTATTGTTCATATGAACACAATGCAGAACATTTTGCGATTAGAGTCAATAAAGATAAACCCGGTTTAGGCCAAGTACCAGTCAATGACAGCAGTTACAGCTAAATACAATACAAAAATACCAGACCATCCAGAACGGAAATACAGAAAGTCATTGATAGAGTAAATGAACAAAAATGCTTTTGTTAAAAATGAGCACTAAAATAGAAAATGTGATTGTATTTCAGTAATGATTACTGTGTGGTAGTTTTCAATTTCACTAAATCCCTTCAGGCACTTTAGCTTATTATTGCAACACACTGTTGGTTGAGAATGTAACACAATGTTAAGGCAGTATAGTTGACATCATCAGGGTCATTCATCTTGAAACACTACATATAAGACTCTCAGGCTCCTATATAGCACAACATATCGGTTCAAGTCAATCGCACCAAGACCTCTTAACACGTGACTAACCTGCTATACTTTGAAACGTTGAGACCAACAGACAATTGTACCAGTCAAGACTCCATCGTAGTGAACGGTGTATTTTATGAAAATACATAACTGTAAACTCTTACCATCAGTGTGTGTGTGTATGTGTGAGAAACATATGTCTGATAAAAAGTCCCTCCCTTGTATAAAATAGTTATTGTACGTCACATTAGTATTGTCATTAATTAAAGCTAGAGGAGGCTAGAATTCCCAGGAGTCCATCCACCTCAGGCCGGCCATGGTGCTGACAGAGTCGTGAGACAGGGGACCCTTCATGCCGTAAGACAGCGGATGGAACAGGTAGAAGCTATGTCGGTTGGAGACAAGAGGCAGAACGTGTGTGTGAAGAAGGGTAGGGTGACAGATTATTCAGAATAATGTAAAATATTAGTGAAGTTGCAAGTAATAAAATTTTCTGTCGAACTGGCGGCAACATGCAGCACTTAAGTTAAGAAAAAATTACCTGTGAAACATAGTAACAAAGGGTTAACCATTTAACACTTTAATCGCCGAAGACGCTGTGCAGCGTCTTTCCCCGCCATGCTTATTCTGCCGAAGACGCTGGACAGCGTCTTTGATATCAATATTTCAAAAATCTGTGATCGAAATCATATTTCTCCCCCGGAGACATTATATGTACTGGTGAGCCCCTCTCAACTCTCCAACGGTTCAAGAGTGCCATCTGGTGGCCGATCGGCCGCTCGCCCAAACAGGAAGTGATGCGGATGAAGTGGTGCTCACCCATATTTCGTCCGGGCACTCGCTATCATTAGCAGGACTCCATCTTGACACACTGGATGTCGATCGGTTGCAAATAACTCGATAAACAACATGATTTGGACGTATATACTATTATACAACCTGGAAATGGGTCGGGTATTTCTACATCCCATAATAGGAATATTTCAGTTCCACGCTCATCGTCCAACGGCGCGAGGAAGATATGGTAAGATCCAGCGTTATTTTTCAACGTGTTCTTTACTAACTGCTCTAATGATCATATCACCCACACTAGATGAATGATATAACGTTGCCCACGGAATTATAAACTACCCCCGCCCATCCGGTCAACATCAGATCATACTTAGTAACTCCTAGAAGCACGTCCAGTTGACATTTTTTATCTCGCACAGATTCCTATCAAACTGTATTTGATCATCAATATAATGCATTTGGGGCTATAAATCAAGTTCTGGAGAAAGCTGCAGAAAACGATAAAAACATACTTATACTTTAGACCGTATTTTAGTATGAATATGTGAATGAAAAAGTATAACGTTGCTACACCCTGAACAATAGATATAGGACGTTGAATGGGCCATAGTAATGTCAATTTAGCAATACAATGTAAAAAGTTATAGCCCTGCAAAGAAGGGGAACTTCTCCATGTTAAATAGGGCTGGCGAGGGATGGTAAATTATGAATTTAACCCCGGCGATCAAAGTGTTAACTACCACACTAAACCCTTTCAGTACCACACTACAGGCGGTTAAGTGAAAGGGTTAACCCTTTGTAGTGTGGTAGTGAAAGGGTTAAAGGTAGAATCTGTAATGTTGTCAAACAGCGACCCCTAGGCAAACTATGACAACATGGTACTACACTTTGTTTAGAGTTTTTTGTTTTAGTCAGATGTGTGGGTTGTATTTCAGTGTAGGTGTAGGGAAGGGGTTGCTACTGCTGGCCACACCTCACTCTACCAAGGTAAGATAATAATAATAATAATAATAATAATAATAATAATAATAATAATAATAATAATAATAATAATAATAATAATAATAATAATAATAATAATAATAATAATAATAATAATAATAATAATAATAATAATCTTTATTTGTATAGCACCTTTCATACAAGAATTGCAGCTCAAAGTGCTTCACAGCAGTAAAAAAAGACGGGCATAAAATGACCACAAAATTGACAGATCAACAGAAATGCACAAAGTGCAGACATAAAATAAGCATAAAATAGATAGCAGCAAAATAGAAAGTGAAGGTAAGGCATAGAACATTAAATCACATATTAGGATCTAACATCTTAACACATTCTGCGCCAAGAACGAGTTAACTCGTTATTGCTAGGGATGCCCCCCGAAACCCGGTTCTAAACGGGAACCGGTACTAAATTAGAAAAAACCGGAGTATTGATAAGCTCCGACGTTATCGGTACTGCTATCGGTAGTCTAAGAGCGGATTAGCTACGGAGCTAACAGAGTGTACCATCCATCTGCGAAGCAACGGTGGCAGCAACAGTGGACACAGAGTAATGTTAACGTTATGTCGAGTTCATACTACACTACACGTATGAACTCGACATAACGTTAACGGTACTTCGTTTCCATGAAGTGTTTAATTAGCAGCAATCTGTTGTTGAAAATGTTAAACCGGAAAAGGAAATGCGAGGACAGGAAGCCATCATGAAATCGTTGTAGTCATATTGTAGTCTTTTAGTCTTATTAACTAAAAGATTTTAACCAAATAAAAAGCAGCAGCACTATTGGATAACTGAGTGACTCATGTTTGCTATGTATTTCTTTCTTTAGGGGAGTAGGACATTTGTTTCACAGTTTTAGCATGATGTTTTATAGATGGCTAGGTTAAACACAGGTTTTTGTTTTTAAGAGGGGGGGGGGGGGTTGATTTGATTGAAGTGTATTTCAAATATGCAACACAACAAACAAACATCAAGTACAGATATAGCCATAAGCCGTTCAAATAATAAATGTATAATTTTTTTTAAATAATAATAATCTAAAAGAACCGATAAGAGTATCGATAAAGTACCGAACCGTTAAGCAGTATCGATAAGAGTAGTAGTATCGATAAAATCCTAACGATACCCATCCCTAGTTATTTCCCGCCAATCGAATAACGCCAACAACGAGTAAACTCGTTATTGTGATCGTTATTTCTTTTATTCGCTATTTCCATTCATAATTAATCCACCAAGGCTCTGGGAAACTGACACTCCTGCGATTGCAACGGCCAGATACCGCCGCCTGGTGAATTTCTACAGGAAGTATGACTCTGTGCATCGGTGAATGTCGTCCCGGCGCAGTTTTCTTGCAACGTGAATCCAGATGAACAGTCGAGTGCATTGAATCGCCTTCGAGACGCAAGAATCATTATGCTTTTGGAGTGTATGGTACGATCTAGCAGATGGCAATCAAATAATTGAAATATTTTCCCTCCAGTATCATCGGTCAGAGGTAAGAGGAATCCAACGTTAATTCCAGCTCAATTGTCCATTTCTTTCATTGCAATCCATCTGATCAACGTATGATGTTGTACTAAAGAAAGCCGTTATTGACAATCAATTAATCAGAAACGACCCTCCCTCCCATTTCCTTCATGCATGATGGAGCATAATATATACCGATCATATGCATTTGTAGCGTGTATAGGGACGAAATGCCAATCGATTAAGTATAATATGCATCAGGGCCTATAACTTGCGTTCTAGGAATTACCGCAGACCACTCTAAAAACACTTATATTCACAACGGTATTAAACGACAATGTATGAATGGAAAAATATAACGTTCCCACATCCTGAACGATAGATACCCGATGTCGAATGGGCCATAGTAATGCAGATATAGCTATACTATTTAAATAGTTATAGCCCTGCAAAGAAGGTGAGCGACTCCATAGGCTTATAGCGGTGGCGTCAGAGCTATAAGATGCTCATATTGCGTGGCAGAGATTGTGTTAAGAAAGATTTGTGTTGGTCCGGCGGTCATGGGGGGGGGGGGGGGGGGGGTCTTTTGTGTCGTTTGTGGTGTTTTTATTTTCTACTTGGTATCTTGTATTAGTTAAGTTTTGGTCTGTATTTATTATTCATTATCATCTTGTCATTATTGTTGTTATTGTTTATGTTGATGTGACAGACCTTTCCAGACAGACCTTTCCATCACAGTCGAAAATGCAGCTGTGACCGCGTCCCCGACCGCCAAGAACCTTGGTGTTGTCCTCGACGACCAGTTGAACTTCTCTGCTCACATCGCAGCGACAACCAGAACCTGCAGATTCCTCCTGAGCAACGTCAGAAGGATCCGCCCCTTCCTGACAAAAGAAGCCACCCAACTCCTCGTCCAATCAACAGTCATCTCCCGCCTCGACTACTGCAACGCACTGCTCGCTGGCCTCCCGGCCACTGCCACTAAGCCTCTTCAACTCATTCAGAACGCAGCCACCCGCCTGATCTCAAACCTACCGAAGTCGGCCCACGTCACCCCACTTCTTAGGGACCTGCACTGGCTCCCCATTGCTGCACGAATCCGCTTCAAGGCCCTCGACCTGGCATACCGTGCGGCAAAGGGAACCGCTCCCGCCTACCTCCGGTCAATGGTCTCTAACTACACACCCGCAAGACCCCTACGCTCTGCATCTTCTGGCCGCCTCAGACCTACTCCTATCCAAGCTCTGGGAGGGTCATCAAAGAGAAGTCGCCTATTCTCAGTGCTTGCCCCACAATGGTGGAATGAACTACCCACCCCAGTTAGGACAGCCGAAACCCGTCCAATCTTTCGCCGTCGACTAAAGACGCACTTCTTCAACCATTATCTGAATAAAAAATAAATAAAATTAAAAAAAAAATCTAACCCTAACTAACCTTACTGTCATACACTTGTCCTAATAAACTAACCTACACTGTAGCACTCAGCACTTTATGAACATTGTTACTCAGCTGATAGAGTTGTGCCCTTCCTGATGACTTGTCGTACAGAACTTGTAAGTCGCTTTGGATAAAAGCGTCAGCTAAATGACTAAATGTAAATGTTGTGTTGTCAAATGAAAATTGAAGAAAAAAAATGTATCAAAAGAAAAAGATTTGTTGCCCAATTAGGACATTAACTCATTCAGCGCTGCAGGCCTAGAGCATCTTTGTTCCTACTGCGCCACCGCTCTAAGAGATAGGAATGCGTGGCGGTGTTTGCAGGGTTATATCTATATTCTATATTATAGCTATGGATACAATACTATGGCTAATTTTGACATCAACTATCCATCGTTCAATATGTGAAAAAGAATGAATTTTCTCATGTATACGTTCGCGTGTTATACCGTGGTGAATATAAGTATAGTTTCAGAGTGATCCTAGCTAATTCCATTAAACAGCGCTATGGAGGAATACGTGAATTTTACTAAAAGCGTTGGCGTTGCTCGCCTGGACACGCTACTATTTCCAAATCAAATATATAATAGGTATTATGTTTCATCATGAATGCATGAAAGGGGGGGGTCGTTTTTTGATGCTTTGATCGTCACCAACGGCATACGTTCTGGAGTACGTTACACATGGTCGTTGCGATCGATGTGAAATCATGGTTGGATCAAAGCAGGATTGATGTCATATAGTCCTTACCTTCACTAGGAGGTACCCCAAAAATAATATTCCAATTGTCTGATCGTGATTTCCAGTATTGGTGTCCATTGTGTCGCCAACATAATCCACCACAACACATGCATCGCGTTTCAATGCCATCGAGTGAACCGCTAGACTCGCCTGACCAAGAAAACTGCGCCCGGAGTGAATTAAACGTAACACCTGGTGTGAAGAAAAGGTTTCGAAGGGTGGGCGATACTGCCACCTATCAGGATGCGGCTATTGCACTCTAGCGATCTCAGAGTGGTTTCCTATGGTAACCCCGAGGTCCGTGTGAGAGAAATGAATAAAAATATAGAATAAAAGAAATAACGATGAAGAGCGGACTATACTTGGGTCTGGCGCTGAACTTTTGCCGAGTTAACCCGACTTTCCTCGGGTCTGGCGCTGATTGAGTTAAGAAGGTAAATGTTCAGTGATTTTGTGATGGGGAGTGAGGCCGGCCTTGGCTGAGCGATGATAGGTCTGAGATTACTGGGTGTTACAGAGCGTGTTGAGTATTTTTCTGGAGTCTGGTAGTAGTGAAAACAGGAACAGCATGGAATCAGACCAAAACAAAAAAGTAAACAAAGCGTAATATCAAGCAGTGCTCCTTTGCCTGGAGGTGGCTGTTTAACGTCATTACAGATTCTGCCTTCAATAGAATGTTGTAAACTAACCTAAAGCGTAGCTCACCTGTAAACGATGCTGAAAAGTAACACCGTCTGCCCGCCTCGTAGCAGCCAATGAGAATATGGTGGCCGCAGCAACAGGTCAGCAACGTGTAGCAGGGTATCCAATGTAATTCCTGAGTGAAAGAATTGTCTTAACAATCGAATGCTCCAAAACACATGACTATACATTTAGTCTATAACGTTAGGCAGTAAGCACAATGGGATCAGTATACAATGTATCCAGCATACAATGTAGTAGTACATTACAGGCATTATCTTAAACTACTTGTTTTTGTTGTGTAGCTTACATGAAGCTGATCATCATCCGATTTTAGATGGTTAAATTCTAGAAAAAAATATTAACTATTTTACAAATCAAAATGTAGGTAAACTGAGTTTAGTTGATGTCTGTACCCGTTAGCATGCTACTGAAGACCATAGCAGGGAAGTAGTGATGGTAATACAGGATGCGACCCATGGTGTAGAACGGTGCATAGTGGAGCAACCAGCCCAAGAGTAGCACCCCTCCCCCGCTCCTCAGCACCCAGCACTGCTCTGAAACACACACATGTAATATCAGAACTGCCTGGACGCCACGTGCACTCAACACGCATACATGTTCCCTCGCGTGCGCACAGAACAGATGATTATTATGCATAAAAGGTAGGAAACATGTTTGTATAGGAAATTACTAGTTTTAGTTTAGTTTTTGTAAATATTGCCTTGAAATAGAGAAGCTGAAAAAAGGTAGCAGGATGTAGCCTTCAATATATAAAGAAATTATATTGTCAACAGATATGGTTGAAAAACAAACAATGTTTTAAATGTAATTGTAGTTACAATTTCTTTAATTGAATTAACTTAAACTAGAAAAGTAAATACAAACTAAATTAACAATGTAACTTAGTTTACAGAAGGACAGTTTCCTTCTGAAGCACAACTTAATGCCTCATCCTTCCAGTCGGGACCATTTGTCACATAGTGAGAGCTCCACAGATCAAGCAAACCCCCACAGGGCTTGTATTTTGGTTTTGCACTTCTCGTTCTTTGTTATGTTATTGGTATCCTATTATTATGCAAAGTCTAGGTGATAGATAAGTGCCGATACTTGGCGCACGGCGCAACGAGTCTAGTGAAAGTTGTGAACGCATTTTTGTGTGCACATCCGTGCGCGTACTTCTGCTCAGAAAACTGCTGGGACGGCGTGGGACCACCACTGCACACACACACACACTTATAATGTGTGCTTTGATAAGGGCAAGGTGACTTGCTATTTTAATACTTTCTTTACAACAATTGCTGCCTGCTTGGTGGATAAACTGCCTTGTGGCTCAGGAGTCTATTGCCAAGCTTTTGGGAGCTTGTTCTACAAAACAAAAATGTAGTTCCAGATGCATTCACTATCACAAGGGTTCCCAAACTTTTCAGGCCGTGACCCAAAAATAACGGGGTCAGAGAGCCGCGACCCCCACTATTATAGGAGGTAAAACATATATATTTTTTTAAATTACATCTTTATTTTTTTTTATAAATGGAAATGTATGGTTGAAACATGCACACGTTCAAACGCACACACACTAATAAGCATTGGAGGCTTTTAACCAGGGCCGGACTGGGGAAATCATTCAGGCCAGGAAATATAGTGCAAAATATAGCCCCAGTCAGGCCACTTTTTAAGCAGGGGGTCTGGGGGTCCCCCACCAGGACATTTCTTGTTACAAAGACTTCATTTCCTGCATTCTGGTGCAGGCATTTTTTTTATTTGTACCCTTTAAATGTCAGTGTTTGTGATGGCATC
The DNA here is from genome assembly GCF_963971535.1 of Notolepis coatsorum. Taxonomy (NCBI): domain Eukaryota; kingdom Metazoa; phylum Chordata; class Actinopteri; order Aulopiformes; family Paralepididae; genus Notolepis; species Notolepis coatsorum. The sequence goes on from NC_140167.1 coordinate 35,373,901, forward strand.
ACAAATTATTGTTAAAAAACAGGCTAGCATATGTATGATTAGCAACAACACTGATTTTGATGGATTTTCAGTTTTTTTGTAATGTCAGATTGAAAATAATACAATCTTTTATTCAACTTCAGCCCTGATCATAACACCACATATTAATTTTTATAATTCTAACCCTTTAAATGCCAGTGTGTGTGATGGCATACATTTGCAATATATCAAATGCAAAGTAGATTTTTCTGGGGGGGAATTATTACAGGCTAGCATGTGTCAATGATTAGCAACAACAGTTTTTTGTAAGGGTCCCGCCTCCACCAATCACATGCGGCTCCTTTTGTGTGTGTGTGTGAGAGCAAGAGAGAGAGAGAGAGAGAGATAGTTCTCCAACTTGTGTGAGATGCAGTGATCTCCTGGTTGTTCCCCACCTAGGTTATCTAACTATTGCGCTGCTGCAACTAGAAACACTGTCCTGGCCGCGTGAACACTTCAGGCAACCTACTTGTGTTCAGCGTTTCTCTGATTGGCCACGACGCCCATGTGACCGTGGCAGAGAGGCAGAGCGGAAATAGGCTGCTGCTCCGGCGAAAGAAAGACAGGCATTCTATTGCCATGCTCTGCGACAAACTCTAACCTTAACCAACTCCGAAAGAATGCCTAAACTTAACCCTAACCTTAACCAACTCCGAAAGAATGCCTAAACTTAACCCTAACCAACTCCGAAAGAATGCCTAAACTTAACCGGCGAAAGAAATATTGCCATGCTCTAAGACAAACTCTAACCATAACCAACTCCGAAAGAATGCCTAAACTTAACCCTAACCTTAACCAACTCTGAAAGAATGCCTAAACTTAACCGGCGAAAGAAAGACAGATGCTAGTTACGTTTATATAGAGAGGCGATAAATTAATTAAACCTAAAAAAAAAAAAAAAAAATTGAAGTGATTCGAACTTGTCACCAACTGGACCGCAGGCTCCACAGCAAGCTGGCGAACGAGTTGAGCTAACCGTCGATGTTAAAACAGGGGGGATTGCGTGCGGCAACCTGCGCGCCGCTGCCGCTCTGCCGCGTCGCCGTGCTAGGCGTGGTCACGTGGGGCGCTGAACGGAAGAAGGTTGCCTTAAGTAATGAAGCGTCCTGGCCTGCTTCTAAGTTCAGTGGCCTGACTGCAAAAAAAAATATATATATATATATTTTTTGGAAATAATCTGGTGACCCCCCCGCAGCGGCTCGCGACCCGATTTTGGGAACCCCTGCACTATCAGACCGGAGGAAAGGGTATGCGTATGCCTGTCTGCCCTAGCTACTAATAAGGAGACAGGTCTTGACCTTATTCCTGCCCGATTTATGAGGGACAGTGCTAAAGTAATTTCTAGAACAATTGCACATATTATTAACCTGTCAATTAACCAGGGCAAATTTCCGTCTGAACAAAAAAAAAGGCCAGGGTTGTCCACCTTTTTAAGAAGAATTGTAAGACAGACATTGGGAACTATAGGCCGGTTTCTATTTTGACAGTTACGTCTAAGGTAGTTGAGTCTAGTTTGAGCAGGTTGAGGAGTATCTAGTAGACAACAAGTTGCTGTATGAACACCAGTCAGAGTTCAGAGCAGCCCACTTCACAGAGACCTGTCTCATTAATCTCATTGACTACATCAAGCAACATTTTGAGAATGGCAATTATGTTGGAATGATCTTGCTCGACCTACAGAAAGCTTTTGATATCGTGAACCATGCTATATTAGCGTCAAAGCTTGAGTGCATGGGTTTTAGTCAGACTGCCGTCAGTTGGTTCACTTTTTACCTCACAGGGAGAACTCAAGTCTGTGAGGTGGAAGGCGTCAGATCAGAACCTCTGGACATTCTATGTGGGGTGCATCAAGGATCAATTTTAGGTCCTCTTTTATTTCTGATATATGTCAATGACATGCCAGCATCTGTGAAATGTAAACTACTATTGTATGCAGATGATTCAGCACTTCTGGTGCCAGGTAGGGATGTCAGGGAGATTGAGAGAGCTCCGAGTTCTGAGCTAGAAAGAGCCAGCGAGTGGCTCATAGATAATAAGCTGTCCATTCACCTAGGCAAGACTGAGTCGATCCTTTTTGGCACAACAAGGAGATTAGGCAAAGTCGATCGCATGGAAGTCTAGTGTCAAGTACCTAGGACTTACACTAGAGCAGTCTCTCTCATGTGAGAATAGTGCTGCCAACATTTTATCCAAGTGTGCAGGCAAACTCAAGTTCCTGTATCGGAATACCAGGCTTTTTGAACTTGCTGTTAAAAAGCTGTTAAGTGTCCTCCTTGCTTCAATGTCATTTTGACTATGCAAGCGCAGCATGGTTCAGTGGTCCGTCTACTAAATAACAACACTATTCAGTACATACTAGGTGTGCCTCCCAGAATGCATGTAGGAAGTGCCGAATTCATAAAGGTGGGACTGCTACCAGTGCACCTCAGGGTTGAACAGGTGAAACTGAAACACATGTTCAACATAGTAAATGGTACAGCCCCAAGCTATCTGAAGTATCAGATCAATATGGTCCATACGCAGCATGGACACGATACCAGGGCCAGTGTTCGCTCTTGTAAGGTGCCGCGGGTCAAGTAAAAAATGGCTCGGAGCTCATTTTTCTACACCGGTATCTCAATGTGGAACAGCCTTCCACTTAGGATAAAACTGTCAGGTTCTAGAGGAATATTTAAAGGTCAGGCTCGCTCATATCTCTGGGGTAAAGTGGCCGGATAGCTGTCAGGTCATACTTGTATTGTTGTTTTAATGATGGTATAATGAAATAAATGTATGGTATTTGGTCAGGATGATATTGACTTGTTTTTAGATATGTAGAATATGGATTTGTTGTATTGGACTTTTGCTTTATGTGTTGTTTTATATGTTATTTGTATATGTCCTTTGGTCAGAACATCGGGGACCATGCTGGAAATAAGTGTTGTCACTTTTGCATGTCATCCCTTGGATTTGTTGCGTCTTTGGATCCATAAATAAAATCAATCAATCACACACGCATGTGAAATCCATACTGGGCACAGAAATCAAGTTCACGTTTACAATCACAGTTAACATTAGGCGGAATTGCACAGATATTATTTTAAAGGATTATGTTGTAAATAAACAAAATACAATAAAATAGGAACCAAAATTACCCAGTGGAATCTAGTACACAAAATGACCAAATGTAGAGGGATAAGAGTACAATTGAGGCCTTTCACAGAATGTTTGGAATGCTCCCGTTTTGTTCTCCATGTTGGGAGAAACAATGGTTGCTAGGTGCAAAACAACGGTTGCTATGGGTTGATATGAGAAACACATCAACAAAGATTTCATCATTTGGTGTCTCATTACTGGATCTTGTAAACAAGTACAAGTCACAGTGGAATAGTAATATCATGCTTTTCTAATGTTCTACATACTCTCCTACCACTGCACAGAAATTAGGCTTTTCCTTAAAGACTGGTAACCAATGGTTACAGGCAGCCATGTTGAAAGACACAAACATTCGAGGCGCATGAGTGGCGCAGTGGGCAAGGTGCTTGGCACTAACAGGAGATGCTGGTATCGAGCCGAGCTCTCGGCGTTGCTACCGGCTTGGCCGGCCGTCATACTAACACAATTGGCAGCGTTAGAGGGTGGGAAAGCCGGTGGGTGGGGATTGGACATTGTGGACAGCGACTCCTACAGGTCGGTTGGGTGACGCCTGTACAGCAGAAACAGGAAGTATCGGGGGCAGCGTGAGCCTCCCACGCGTTACTCCTCGCCACTGTGAGTTTGAGCTGCTGCGGTGAAAAGATGAGACAGGCTGCCTCCTCGTGTACCGGAGGGGACACGTGATGCAAGGCTTCTATCCTCACTACAGCCGACCAGTGGGAGGCATAGTCTAGCAACGTTCAAGACAGGGGAGGGAATAATTGGAAATACGAAATTGGGATGAGAGAAAAATAGAAAATGGGGAGAAAGTGGATAAAAAAAAAAGAAAGACAAACATTCCAGGCAAAGGCCTCAATTGAGATGTTGAGTCTTGGGGGAGTTCTTATTGTATCAGTGTAATATCATGTGCCTTTCCATTTTTTTTATCCATAACTCGTAAAATCAGCAAAAACCTCCAATGAGCCATCGTCAATCCTCCTACCTCTTCTTTTTTGGTCCAGCGCCACGCCTCTTTGGAGGGCTGTGGAGGCCACGGCCACCATGATGACGTACAGCCCCAAACTAGCCAAGTTAAGCCACCAGATGACCTGAGGAACAGTCACAACTCAAGTTACCCAGATGCTACAGTACATTCATGTGTGTTGGTGAGACATGAAAAGGAAGCCTTCATGAAAAGGACAGAGGTTACACCTACAGGGTTCCCCAGCAAGTAAACACGGTACTCCGTCTCATTCACTCCAGAGAACCTCAAGCCCTTCATAGAGGAAAGAAAAATCACTTAGTTACACGTTCAAATTTTTAAAACGATTCAAAATCATATACTGTAACTTAGATCATGCAGCATACCTGGAAGTTGATGGGCCAATGCCAGGGCTTTGAGTTCATCTCATTATCTTTGGGCTTCAAACCACTGTTGCCCTGAAGGGGGAAAAAGAGATGCAAGCTATTTAAAAGATCTACAGTATATCAAATGACAGATTACATCTTGATAAAGCCTTGTTTTGTAACAGATTATTCCCCCCTTGCATCGTCTTACCCTGATCATGACAATATGAGACTCCAGTAAGATCTCCAGGAAGTGGGGCTTCAGCACCGACAGGCTAATGTTGGGCACTGTGTCAACACACACACACACACACACATGACCAGTGCTTGGTGTCAACAACACAAATGAATGTGCACAATATGAAAGTCGAGAAACAGTTGAATCATACTGTACATTTTGGATTGACGTGATCCTCCAGATTCCATTGAGAGTTGGGCGTCTCCTTCAGGTACGGACTGCAGGTCACCTCCGCCTGCTCCCAGCCCCTGCAACCAGGCAGACGGGACACGTGTAGTGACCTTTCATCGTCTAGTACAGTGGTTCTCAAACTACGGGTCGCGGGTAGGTGACTTCTTTTTTATGTTCTGGCAACATATTTTGGCTAAATATGCCTCGTTTGATAAATGTGTATTGATAACATAGTGCTGTAATTAAATTTCCTAATAAATATGCATGATCAAGTTCAACAACGTGTACATTTATTTTGATATTCCTTAATTCCATGTTGAAATTACGCGATACATTAAGTGTGGGGTCCCCAAATAAAATCCTAAATAAAATGGGGTCATGGTATGAAAAACTTTGAGAACCCCTGGTAGACCAGACGTTTCTTACCACTTAGGAAGAGTCTTGCCAGAGGAGTAGAGCACGCAGCCGCTAGCCTTGTGCAGGAAGCGCACTTTGCTGCGTAACACCTTCACCAGGTCTCCCGTTCGACCTCCGCACACCTCCACCTGCCACATGTCGTTGGGGTCGCCTGTACCATTCTGAAAACAGGGAATACGTTTCTTATCTGCAACCAACGATTCAAATGTTGTGAAAATAAAGTCAATTGTTCAGTATTGATTAAGTTTCACTCAGGGCTATAACCAGCGAGGCGGGACACAAATCAAGTTGGCCCAACTAATTAGCTGCTGTTATAGAAAATATTATAAGTTTCATCCAATTACATAATTTGTACAGTTTACTGGGCATGTTCATACAGTAGCTCTGTTTAAATACATAATTCTCTGTACAGCCGTGACTAGTTAATATAGTTTAACTAGTGTACATCTACTCAGGCAATAGGGCAAACATTCTAACACAGTGTTCTTTAAACAACAACCCAAGAGCCAGGACAGCTTGACTTAGATATGGCATATTCCCGGAAAACCATTTTTGTCCTCGTCTCCAGTCTTGTGTCAGACACGACAAAACCCCTAAACCCATCTTTGTTTTCATTTTTTCATCGTTGTTTTCATTTGTCATTCTCAGCTGGTGTATTTAATTGTAAGTCTGACCAGAGCTCTCTCACTTTGTGGTCAGACGCTCATGTTTCACTTGTCTCCGATTGTAAACTGAGGATACCTTTCTGTGACCACAGAAATAAAACTATGTTCTTTTGATACAACTTGACTCATCTGAATTTCTACAGTTTCACTGTTTGGCTCCTTTAAAATATTCCACAACACTGCCTACAACATACAACTCCCATCAACCTAAAAAAAAAGGCATCCGTGCTCAGAGAACCTACCCTTTATTGAAATAAATAAATAGATCTAATACCATCTTCAGTATGTCATGTGATCACTCACAATGCCATAGCCGGTGACCTGGAAGTGTTTCTTGGTGAGCGGTGCTTCGTGGAAGTGGCTGTGAAGGTTCCGGGTCGTCCTGATGGGAACAGAGGGATCTTCTGTTATAGAGCAGACATGACGAGGTCACAATGCTAAGATATCATCAATAATGTGATTAAATCAAGAGGGTGAGGTTAAGACTTCACAAGCTTTTACTTTTAGTTCTGTGACACTTACTCTTTGTGCTCCAATCGAATGAGGTCACCGTGACGGACAAGCTCAGGGGCTCCAGATTGTGCTGAATAAAAGAATAGATACACAAAGAATTAAAGGATACACAAAGGATCCACCTCCTCAGACGGACCGACTCCCTTCAGTGACGCATCTTTATTTGTTTCAGACCAACCCGATGTGTCGTTCTTTTATTGCGTGAAACAAATGCAAGTGGCTCAGGAGGTAGAGGAGTCGTCTGGTAATCGGAAGGTTCCCGGTTTGATTCCGGCTTCTCCCGGCAGCGTGTGTCGAAGTGTCCTTGAGCAAGACACTTAACCACTAACTGCTCCCAATGAGCAGGTTGTCACCTTGCATGGTCGCCTCCGCCGTCGGTGTGTGAATGTGTGAGTGAATGAGTGAATGTGAGGCATAACGGCACGGGCACACTGCTGACGAATGAACACGGACGGACGGACGGGCGGGCGGCTGCCTCTTCACTTCCGCTCCCATGTTAAGGGACGATAGTAGGCACACTGGCCGCAAGCGGGAGCGCGCCTCGCGAGCGGCAAGCTATCTTTTCGCTTCAATCGGATCGAGGCGGCGCGGGAGGCGTGCGCCACGCGCATTGTCACAGAAATACAATTGAATATCTGCATTCTTACCACAGATATAGATGTTGTTCAACCAGCTGTGTCTGTATCTGCAAATAAACGCCCAACCCCCCCTGTCTGTATGTTTGTTTATACCTATAACTATTAAAATGTTGCAAAATAGGCGGTTAGGTGGTCGAGCGGAGATTGCGTTCGTCACCAGCCCCGGAGCTGTGAGCTTGATTCGCCTGTTCGAATCCAGCTCACAGCTCCGGGGTTGTCACCAGCTTGGCTGGGCGTCTGCACTGATACAATTGGCTGTATCAGAGGGTGGGAGAAGCTGGCGGGGTGGGTCCGGGTCGTTGTAAACAGCGACTCCTACAGTTCGGTCGGGGCGCCTGCTAAGCGCGGATTGGACGTGAGGGGGATAGTGTGGTCCTCCCACACGCTACGCCCTCTCAATGAGAATCCGCGCTGCCAGGTGAAAAGAAGCGGTGATTGGCTGGACGTGTGTTGGAGGAAGCACGTGGTAGCCTCCACTCTCCCAGATGATCTGACTGCGCAGCGACCAGGAAGGGACTGGGAATTGGCATACGACTAACATTGGGATGGGAGAAAATCGGAGGGAAATGGAGGGGAAAAAAAAAGAAAAAAAAAAAAATGTTGCAAAATAATAATAATAATAATAATAATAATAATAATAATAATAATAATAATAATAATAATAATAATAGGATATAGCAGTCATTAAGTCAATCCACCTTGTCACCTATAATGACAAACGTTTTATTTGTTTCCTGACAGCTAATTATGGTAATTATGATTATTATTATTATGATTGAACAGCAACCAGTAGGCTTATATCAGTGTATATTTTATTAACAGATTGCAGAATGGGTATACAATACAGTACAGCTCTATCTTTTTCTCTCTCTCTTTATTCTCCCTATGCCTTTCTTTCTCTCTCGTTTTCTCTCTATCTTTCAATAGATGTTGTTCAACCAGCTAATGTGTCTGTATCTTTCCCAATGCAAATAAACAATATTACTATAGTTAGTACCCCGCCCTGTCTGTCTGTTTGTTTGTCTATCTGTCATATCTGGTTGCCTGTTGTGAAGGGTAATTTCACATCCCCTCCTCCTCCACCTTCCCTCCTCCTCCTCCTCCTCCTCCTCCTCCTCCTCCTCCTCCCCCCCCCCCCCCTCCTCTATTTGTGAGGTCAGGATTTCTGTTTAAATGTGAAGGGTAATTTCACATTCTTAATCCCCACAACAGGGTTGATCGTGAAGTCATGTTATCCTTCTCTCAAAAACTGTTAAAACACTATATCCAGCAGGCCAGATAACGCTTGCATCCAAGGCCGCAGCGAGCCCTCCTCAAAAGCCCATTCCATTTGACTCCCTAAATGACCATATAAAGCCAACCCAATCAGAGACGAGCAAGGCGTCTCTATTCCACTGTGTTAAAACACATGACACTTTGCTTTTTGTCACTTTCACTCTGACAGACCTGTGAATATGCACTCTGACAGACTGAAAGTCCGTCCGTATGGGCGTACTGTATATATATTTTCTTTTCCAATAAACCTGTGTTCATTTAACGTAAGTATTCCGGCTGTCTCTTTCTGCTCCTGTTTGATTATTTCAGAATGCCTAATTCGCAGTGTGACACTGTTTTAGGCTGCTGGATGTCTGTGGAGAACCTGGTGGTTTGCACTCTGATTTAAGGCCAATCTCTTGTCTCTGTATTTCATTTAACCATCCCTGGACACGTCAAAAATCCACCACATTCTTGGTGTCTGAAGCGGGGATGCCAACCGATCCTGCCGGTGCAGACGGGCTCTTCATCGCTCTACAACACAGCCACGTCTGGGAGGAATTGTCCGTCTGCATCGGCTGGTCGGGACGGCATTCCACGGGCATTACATGCAGCGTCGCGGCGAGTTAGGTAAGCAGGAGTGGGGGGGGGGGGCGTCTGAATATTGTAATCTATCTGTGTTAAGATAAGCTACATTGGGTGACACTGCGAGAAGCTCAACTTTGATGTGGGTTTTGGTCACTATCTGTGTTAAGATAAGCTACATACGTGACACTGCGAGAAGCTCAACTTTGATGTGGGCTTTGGTCACTATCTGTGTTAAGATAAGATAAGCTACATATGTGACACTGCGAGAAGCTCAACTTTGATGTGGGCTTTGGTCACTATCTGTGTTAAGATAAGCTACATACGTGACACTGCGAGAAGCTCAACTTTGATGTGGGCTTTGGTCACTATCTGTGTTAAGATAAGCTACATATGTGACACTGCGAGAAGCTCAACTTTGATGTGGGCTTTGGTCACTATCTGTGTTAAGATAAGATAAGCTACATACGTGACACTGCGAGAAGCTCAACTTTGATGTGGGCTTTGGTCACTATCTGTGTTAAGATAAGCTACATACGTGACACTGCGAGAAGCTCAACTTTGATGTGGGCTTTGGTCACTATCTGTGTTAAGATAAGCTACATACGTGACACTGCGAGAAGCTCAACTTTGATGTGGGCTTTGGTCACTATCTGTGTTAAGATAAGCTACATACGTGACACTGCGAGAAGCTCAACTTTGATGTGGGCTTTGGTCACTATCTGTGTTAAGATAAGCTACATACGTGCTTAAAGGGCTACATACGTGACACTGCGAGAAGCTCAACTTTGATGTGGGCTTTGGTCACTATCTGTGTTAAGATAAGCTACATACGTGACACTGCGAGAAGCTCAACTTTGATGTGGGCTTTGGTCACTATCTGTGTTAAGATAAGCTACATACGTGCTTAAAGGGATTGGGTGACACTACGATAAGTTTCAACCCTGGTTGAATTATAACCTTCTCCTCCTCCTCCTCCTCCTCCTTCCCTCCTCCTCTCCAACCTCCTCCTCGCCCTCCGCTCTTTGTGAAGTCAGCAGTTAGGCTTTGGTCACTATCTGTGTTTATCTCTATCAAGCTTTTCCAATGTTATACCTGCTCTGCCACTGCACAGCAGTTAGAGGCAGTTAGGCCTCTATTCCAAGCACTTTTGAATATATAAGTGCTATTCAAATGTTCTAAATTCCATAGACACTGTCTTATACAGCTTATTGAGGCACTTGTCTTTCCGCCATCACAGCGTTTGTAATACCAGCGTCCTAAAGTTGGATTTGTCATTCCTTTTGATATTTGATTGTAATGTTACAACTTGTAACCCCTGGTGGTCACTATTTCCACATGTTTCAACTTGGGCGACAGCTAACTGTAAACAGTTTTTTTTTTTTTCTCTTTGTTTCCAGCCAGTACAACTATGAGGGAGTCCCTACCTCCCTGTTGAGAGAAAACGGTGCTTTTTCAATGTATGTGATGTATAGATTGGGGAGAGATGACCACAGCTAAAACGGTGATTGAAATGTGCATGGAAGACGGTGACGGTGGTGGAACCAGTGATTTCACAGGCACAGGCCGCGTCAGCGAGGGTTTTGTTATGAATTCCTTAGAAGAACATCTGAGATTAGAGTGTACTGTCTCCCAGGAGGGAGAGAGGTTCATCTTAATGCAACAGTGAATGAAACTTTAATGTGTGAAAGGTTAGCAGTCGTCATGACAGCACGTCGCATGACAACCAGGAGAGGGGCGGGGGGCCGTCGTTGCTACGACGAAGACCTATAAGTCGAACGGTGTTTCCGGGTAGGGCAGACTAAAATCTGACTGAGACTAAGAGGGAAGAAACCAGAAGAGACTCTCTCCTCTCGACGAGAGAGAGGGGGGGGGGGGGGGGGGGGAGAATGGCACATCACCAGTAGCTTCGGCTACCACGAGGATGGTTTTAGGCTAACGAACAGGCCTGAACACTATTGGACTGAACAGCAAAAGGACGATAATATGAACACACCGAAAGATCATTAGAAATATACTCTTCAAGGACAATACAATCTGTTAACATCTGAGCTGAGGTTTCTGTTTAGAGAAATAAAACCATGCTTTTCCTTGTAAGGTATTTCACGTTGTCGAAGTGTCGAATTCTTACGGAGGTGGGGAAGTATTATGGTTTACGGATTGCACTAACGAGGGGGAGATAAGGATCTTATCTACCAGTATCGGAGACGTCAGGACCATTAAAAGTACACAACGCAGAGGAATTGGATGGAGAGCCAAACAGACGAAGACGTGATACTGGCCAGTTTGATCAGAATCTTACAGTTGATGCCGTTGGGACCCGGATTTGCAAGAGATTAAAACAACGGGAACAGTTGGTTGTTGATGACAGCCAGAAAGCAAGAGATAAGAACAACGGATAAAGACTTTTTCAATAATGGGGCGACAGTGGACAACAGTCATCAATGTGTGGGAGAATCATGATCGAAGCAAGGCCGGCCAGCCCTGGGAGAGAGCGGCGAGTCGAGCGGTCAGGAGGCGAACCAGCGCTGTAGGGGAAACAGCGCTCCGATCAAAAATGTGAGTTCACTGTGCACACGGTTGTTTTGATTTTAAGCCAAATAAAAACGAACAGATAGTGAATCCGTAAACGTAAACATTTCTAGTTCGACAGAGAGAATGCCAGCTGTAATAATATGAGCAGAGAACCATGGTGAAAATCGAGGGTGTTATCTACAGAGAATGAAAAGCAAACGAGGCAGGCTGCACAGTTTTGGTTTAAGGAGGGTAAATGCGAGATGAGGAAAGGGGGGGGGGGGGGGGGGCGCTTGAATCAGATCGAAAAATTGTTATGGCGGGACTGTTTTCATAACAGAAGGAAAGTCGAAAGGAGATTGTACCAGTGTGTATTATGTCCGATCAGGCAAGAGTATTAGTCTGAGAAAGCGTCCCCTGATAATGGATAGGAAAGAGAGGAAAAACAGCGGTGTTTTCAGGCCTTGGAAGGAAGGGCAGCGGCCGTTTGTTGAGAGAGTAGCCATTTGCACCGAGTCAAAATGGCCGCAGAGCCACGAGGGGTTTAGAATCAGGAAGTGACACGTCACCTACAATCCTCTAGACTGAGTTTTGGCCGCCATCTAGGGGGGCAGTGGGATAATACAGGCAAATGGAGGAGTAGGTCGCCACCTAGTGGCGGAGGGGGGGGGGGGTAGTGCTGGGGAGTTTCCATTACCCATAGGGGAATATTTAGAGTTTAATTCAATTAAGGAGTTTAATTGCGGAGGGGGGGGGGTAGTGCTGGGGAGTTTCCATTACCCATAGGGGAATATTTAGAGTTTAATTCAATTAAGGAGTTTAATTGCGGAGGGGGGGGGGGGGGTAGTGCTGGGGAGTTTCCATTACCCATAGGGGAATATTTAGAGTTTAATTCAATTAAGGAGTTTAATTGCGGAGGGGGGGGGGGGGTAGTGCTGGGGAGTTTCCATTACCCATAGGCGAATATGTAGAGTTTAAGTTAATTAAGGAGTTGAATTTTTTCAAAATTACCAACTGCTTGTGTGTATACACGGTGGTGTATGTGAGAACTTTGTAAAGGAACTCAAAGTGTGGTATATAGAGCGACGGGACAGCTCCAGGGCGATGGTAGACAGCCCCGTAGGGTATATAGAGCGACGTGACAGCTCCAGGGCGACGGTAGACAGCCCCGTAGGGTATAGAGTGACGGTGACAGCTCCAGGGCAACGGTAGACAGCCCCGTAGGGTATAGAGCGACGGTGACAGCTCCAGGGCGATGGTAGACAGCCCCGTAGGGTATAGAGCGACGGTGACAGCTCCAGGGCGACGGTAGACAGCCCCGTAGGGTATAGAGCAACGGTGACAGCTCCAGGGCGACGGTAGACAGCCCCGTAGGGTATAGGGCGACGGACAGCTCTGTTGTATGTTAGATGATAGTACGAGTACGTATGTGAGTTAGGAGCAGGGAACCAACCTGCTCTGTTGTATGTTAGAGCGATGCTCGGTTGTATGTTATTATCATAATAATAAGATCGATATACAGGTTAATTAAATAAGTTTAATTATGAAATAAGAGGGAGTTCGATCTCCAGTGGGGCCTTCTCACACCTAATAAATAGGCAGAGTCTTGAGGGGACACGTCACCAGAAAGAACTGGCGCGCGCTGGGGGTCAACCGTGGGACAAACGTAGAGCGCCGAGTGGGTATCGTTTAGCTGCTGGTGTCACGCCGGAAGACAACAAAACAGGGAACAGCCCTGTAGGATTAGATATGGGTGTTGAGAAGGTGGGGGACTAATAGAGAACAAATAGCGCCATGGGCTGTAGGACACTCACACCGTCCAACAGTCTGAAAGGGCGTGGCCATGGCAGGGGCTTGCAGAGGAAAAAAAATATATAGAGAACGAGCTGCAGGCCCAAAGCCACGGTAGACTAATAGAAAACACAGGGTCGAGTGTACAGAAAGACTGCCGGTGTTGTGTTTCTGCTTTCAAGGGGGGAATGACACCGACAGCGATGGAGATGGCCAGGAGACAGACTGGAGGAGGAGGAAGCCGCAGGGGCCAGGCACGGCAGCCTGGTACACAGATCGTCCACGACGAGAGAGAGGGCCGACGGCGGTGGAGATGAGCCTCAACCAAGATACCGACAGGGCGGAGATGACCGACGAGGCGGAGATGACCGACGGGGCGGAGACGGCCGACGAGGCGGAGTCCAGCGGTCGCAGGCGGTGTTTGCCCAGGGGAGAACGAGGCGGACATCGGAGGGGGTTTCCCTGCGGAGACGCTGTTTAGAGAGCGTTTTGAAACAACAGAGCACGGGCGGTGAATCATGAACAAACAGGGACTTCCTTTCAGAGTCAATCAGGAGATCGAGAGACGAGACAACAGCGAGAAGTCCTGTGTTCATTGATTAGGAGTATGAGATATAAATGGAGGATTCATATATAAGATATATGTATAGAAGGATATATATATATATATATAGAAGGTAGATAAGAGGGAGAACAGTAGAACAACAGGATATAATTATTGGGAGCAGACAGGGGGGCTCCAATGGTTATGAGTCGTTGGATGTTGTTGGTTTTGGTGGTCGGTTTCGGTTCCCTTTGTGCACGAAGGGGGGCGCAAACAGACATCAGGCAGCAGGATCACTGGGTTGACCGTGGGCCGTCTTCGTTTCTTGTGCACGAGAGACGAGGTTGGTTTACTTCAACCACAGGCTATTTTTGGCATAATTAATTGAAAAACCAAATAATGATTTATGATTCTGAAGGGGTGATAAGAATCAAGGGGGGATTGAGAGAAAACGGTGCTTTTTCAATGTATGTGATGTATAGATTGGGGAGAGATGACCACAGCTAAAACGGTGATTGAAATGTGCATGGAAGACGGTGACGGTGGTGGAACCAGTGATTTCACAGGCACAGGCCGCGTCAGCGAGGGTTTTGTTATGAATTCCTTAGAAGAACATCTGAGATTAGAGTGTACTGTCTCCCAGGAGGGAGAGAGGTTCATCTTAATGCAACAGTGAATGAAACTTTAATGTGTGAAAGGTTAGCAGTCGTCATGACAGCACGTCGCATGACAACCAGGAGAGGGGCGGGGGGCCGTCGTTGCTACGACGAAGACCTATAAGTCGAACGGTGTTTCCGGGTAGGGCAGACTAAAATCTGACTGAGACTAAGAGGGAAGAAACCAGAAGAGACTCTCTCCTCTCGACGAGAGAGAGGGGGGGGGGGGGGGGGGGGAGAATGGCACATCACCAGTAGCTTCGGCTACCACGAGGATGGTTTTAGGCTAACGAACAGGCCTGAACACTATTGGACTGAACAGCAAAAGGACGATAATATGAACACACCGAAAGATCATTAGAAATATACTCTTCAAGGACAATACAATCTGTTAACATCTGAGCTGAGGTTTCTGTTTAGAGAAATAAAACCATGCTTTTCCTTGTAAGGTATTTCACGTTGTCGAAGTGTCGAATTCTTACGGAGGTGGGGAAGTATTATGGTTTACGGATTGCACTAACGGGGGGGAGATAAGGATCTTATCTACCAGTATCGGAGACGTCAGGACCATTAAAAGTACACAACGCAGAGGAATTGGATGGAGAGCCAAACAGACGAAGACGTGATACTGGCCAGTTTGATCAGAATCTTACACTGTTGTATATCCAGACATGTAACACACTGACCATGTTTGAAATTGTTGTTGTTTTTTTAGTTTTTTTTATTTCTTTTCCTTTGGCCGGCGCAATCTCATTAACGCAACGCATGACATCCAAGATGCAGTACTAGTCAATGCTGTGGAACTCAGATCTATGGAATGTGAGGGGGAGGATGGTGCGTTTCTCTCAGCGCAGGAGAAAGAAGATAACGAATATGCACCAGGGCCGTACTTCCCACTGCAGGGCCACGCTGTCCCTGGGCAACCACACCACCTAGGGGCCCCATCTCCACCGGCACACCAGCCACCATACCCATATGAACCCGCGGAGGACGACGACAACCTAATCAGGTTCAGTCCCAAGTCCAACAGGAACCGCCTGCTCAACATCTCGCATGATATGGCAACACCACAGCAGGGCCGGTGCTACGGAAGCGGGGCCCAGGGATCAGTGGAGGCCCTGGGAGGGCAACTGGGACAGGAACTCCAGCTAAGCTCCCTGTGCGATAGCCTCGCCCTGCCACGAAGATAAGAACGCACCGCTGCTGGGATCCACAGGAACCCCTACCACGCACCCCAGTCGGCAATACAAGCCCTTTTGCACCTGGTATGCTGCTGTATTCAACTATGGGGAGATGACTGCTACTCTACTCAACGGCATCCAGCCTCCTTGCAACAGATATATCGTTCTGTGTGTGAAGGAGTGGGGAAGACACCTGACTGCTACTGTACTCAACGGCATCCAGCCTCCTTGCAACAGATATATATCGTTCTGTGTGTGAAGGAGTGGGAAGACACCTGACTGCTACTGAGGACGACAACAAGGGAAGCCAGTGTGCATATTAAAAAGTCAAATTTCTGATTTAGATATGGGTACATATTCAGAGTTTGAAAATACTACTTATATTAAGACTGCCATTTTATTTTCTTTGCTGTCGGCGCTTCGGGTCACTGAGAAGCGCTTTATAAGGCGCCAGCGACCAATCTGTCCCCGGCCTGGGACTCCTCGGTCACTGAGAAGCGCTTTATAAGGCGCCAGCGACCAATCTGTCCCCGGCCTGGGACTCCTCCCCTTTTCAATTTGCACCTGAACTTTTTTCCCCCTCTTCTTTCTTTCTCAAGAGTTATTGTTCTACCTTATTATGTTTTTTTTTATTTTTTTTATTGTACTTGTATTTTGCAATTACCTGCTTGGAATTATCGTCCTACTTAGCCAAGTATGACATTATGATGTATTAATGTTGATTGATTTCTGTATGGTGTCTTGAGACTGTGGTTTAGTGATATTGATGGTTGAAATTACCAGGATGTGCCAAAAATGGCACAAAGTGGGGAATGTGAAGGGTAATTTCACATCCCCTCCTCCTCCACCTTCCCTCCTCCTCCTCCTCCTCCTCCTCCTCCTCCTCCTCCCCCCTCCTCTATTTGTGAGGTCAGGATTTCTGTTTAAATGTGAAGGGTAATTTCACATTCTTAATCCCCACAACAGGGTTGATCGTGAAGTCATGTTATCCTTCTCTCAAAAACTGTTAAAACACTATATCCAGCAGGCCAGATAACGCTTGCATCCAAGGCCGCAGCGAGCCCTCCTCAAAAGCCCATTCCATTTGACTCCCTAAATGACCATATAAAGCCAACCCAATCAGAGACGAGCAAGGCGTCTCTATTCCACTGTGTTAAAACACATGACACTTTGCTTTTTGTCACTTTCACTCTGACAGACCTGTGAATATGCACTCTGACAGACTGAAAGTCCGTCCGTATGGGCGTACTGTATATATATTTTCTTTTCCAATAAACCTGTGTTCATTTAACGTAAGTATTCCGGCTGTCTCTTTCTGCTCCTGTTTGATTATTTCAGAATGCCTAATTCGCAGTGTGACACTGTTTTAGGCTGCTGGATGTCCGTGGAGAACCTGGTGGTTTGCACTCTGATTTAAGGCCAATCTCTTGTCTCTGTATTTCATTTAACCATCCCTGGAGACGTCAAAAATCCACCACACTGTCTGTCTGGCTGTCTGTTTGTTTGTTTGTCCATCTGTCTATATCTGGTTGCCTGTCTGTCCCGACAGAGACAGAGAGAGAGGGGGGGGGAGAGAGAGAGAGAGCGAGAGGGGAGAGAGAGAGAGAGGGAGAGAGAGAGCTCTTGCTGCTGCTGGGGCTACACGCTGCTCTTTCAGGAGTACAGTCACACTGATCATCATTCTAAAATGACTGACTTCGCATATAGACTAGGCATTTACAGCTGTCCCAATGTAAATGTGCCTTCCTCGGTGCGCTTCCGCGCGCTCAAGTCGTAGGTCCAGTGTGCCTGACCAGGCGCGCGATCTCACGAGGGAGCCGCGCGTGAAATTCATTCGTCAGCAGTGTGCCCGTGCCGTAAGTTTGGATAAAAGCGCTATATAAATGCAGTCCATTTGAATCAAGCAGGGGTGTAAAGTACTTAAGTATTGTACTTCGTTACAATACTTAAGTACTGTTTTGGGGGATTTGTACTTTACTCAAGTATTATTAGGTTTGTATACTTGTACTTTTACTAAATTACATTTCAGAAAAAAAAATTACACTTTTTACTCCTTACTTACTCCTTACATTTAAAATGCAGACCTACAAAGTACAAAGTATAAATCTTGCAGGTCCAACTATTTTAATTAGTATATTTGTTTCTCTGGCCGAACTAACATTAACGTTATTAATCCTGCGTCCTTGCTTTATTTAAAAACAGCCAATCAAATCCCCATCAATGGCAAATGAACCCGCCCATACCCATGCTGATTGGTCCTTGTGAAAGACTAGAAAGCGGGGATCCATCAACACCTGCTATCAGAAGAATAGACAGTCAGAAAAAAAGTTTTTACTTTTACTTTTTAGTACTTACCGCCGGTAAGTACATTTAAAAGTAGAAACTTTTGGACTTTTACTCAAGTGTGTTTTTAGCCAGATACTCTGACTTTTACTTGAGTATAATTTCTGGATACTTTTTACACCCCTGGAATTAAGTCGGTCCTTCCAGGAGGGTAAAGTATTTTCCTATGGATGTGAATCCTGACTATGTGGTTTCAATCTTTATGTTTGGACTTATTTTGCTGTGACCAGCGTCTCACACTCTGGATGTGCAAGAGTGCTCTCTAACTGAATAAATAAAAGGGGCACTTTACCCCAAAAAACTATGCTAATTATTTTTGTCTCACACACACATCCAAAAACTCCAAAATGTTGCAGTTATTCAGAGTAAACAAGTTTGAATATGGCCACCAGTGATGCCACCGGGGACGTTGAATCATTGTGTTGTGTTAATTACAGTAGTGCACCTTTTAAGAATTACATTGCATTTCATTACAAAACTAACTCTGCAATAAATGTTATTTCCATATGACATCTCCTAACAGTCCAACACATGTATTCTCTCACCATCATTATCATCCTGCTTGTGGACCAGCCAGAGGTTATTGTAGTCCTTATGGAGATAAGCAGTCACCTGGACAAGGACACAGATGAGACCACAGATGACTCAGAGATTTGACATCGTGTTTCAGACACATGAATGCACATTAATATTCAGGATGCTTTTGAGTCGGCGACTGTGAATGAATGTCATTTCCCGTTAACAATAGCTTTGATAAGATCCTCTCCACCAACAATGAGAAACAAAACGTGACTTGGCAGATATTAGATGGGGTACTGAGGTATGTAAACACATCCCATTTATCACTGGATTTTGCAGTCTGTGTAGGTTCCGTTTCCAATGGCGATATTTTCAATATCCTGTTTATGTTGAGGTGGATATGCGTGACGGGGAGATGAAGATATCCACCTCATCCTGACTAAGACTTTAACCGTTATATTAGCTGGTATCCAGAACGCTCTGTACATACTCCCTCACTCTCCACCTTTAAATCCAGACTGAAAACCTACCTGTTCTCCCAAGCATACAACCTTCCCTACCCATAACCACCCTCCTCCAACGTACCACCTCCATTTCCCCTTCCCTACTCTCTCTCCCGTCTCCTGCCCCTCCCACCCCCCCCCCCCCCCTCAGTTTCCTTACTTCCCCGATTTTTCCCCTACTGGCTTTTGTATTTGTTTCTTTGTTTGCTTATTGTCAGCATCTTTGGGTTATTGGAAGTCATCTGACCTGCTGCTGCTTGGCCCCGACTCCCTCTGGGTACAGGTGCCAGTGAGAGTGCAGGTAGCCTCCGGCGATACGCAGGTTCTTTATTGTGACCGTGGAGCCATATGCCAGGTCTGCACCAGGGAGACAAAAGACGGAAGCAACTCACCACTAGACTCCACTGTCGGGACAATGAAGACAGACACGGTGAGGACGTTTCATGGGAAACACGTATGGGACTCACACTCAGGCATGGATGCATTGTGTAGATTGTTTCCTATAAGACGGGACTGGAAGGCCGAACTGAAGAAGCCGTCTCCTGGACCACTGGTGAAAAGAGAATACTGCTGACTATGATGTACACAAGCAGTATTCTGTGGACCAATAACAACGGCAGCAGTCACACAAGAACATGCAATCGTCCTCACCTCTTATTCAGGACAACAAAGTGTACTGCAAATATTGTAACGTAGAGGAAGAGGGGGAGCAGGATGAGTCCAAAAACACGAGCCAGCAAGTGCTTTGCGATGTCCACCTGCCATAAGAAAGAGAGGACGGAGACCTTCAGCATAACCCATCAAGTCCTACCGGGTACCAGTAACGTCAGTATAAGGAAGGATGTGAACACAGTGTGGTTACCAGAGAGACGTGGAGGTCCCCCAGAAGCCTCCAGAGGTCCCAGGCTGTGTTGAGTCCCACCAGCAGAATGACAAACAGCCCCACAAACTTCACCCCCAGTGCCCCGGCGAGGTTCATACCAGTCAGCACCAGCCAAAACCACCAGGGGGTGCTAAAAGGCCTGGAAAACAATAGACTGTTTTATTTGCAGCTTATTGACGGTACAAACAATGTGCACCAAGGACTATAGATTCTTCCTCGACGTCACTATTAGAAATAAACTCTGCTCCCAGAGTTTAAGATAAGATAAGATATTCCTTTATTGATCCCCTTGGGGAAATTCTGTATCATAGCAGCATGGGGGAGGGGGGAGGAGAGGTACAGTACAGGTAGTAGAAGACATACAGGTACAGGTCACAGAATTATAGTACAGTGGAGAAGTAAAAATAAAAATAGAATAAAAAGGCAGTGTAAACAATATAATTAACTCTGGACATGCGCATATGGGCAACAAGGTGTGAGATGAGGGTATGTATGCCCTCTCAGTTATTTTGCCCTACAATAAATAGTTACAATATATAATCTAAATCTAATATATAATCTAAAAAAAAGAAATGCTAAATATATAATCTAATAATCCAATAGTCTAAATCAAATTTTATATATAATCTAACGTCATCACCATTGTTTACAAACAGGGAAAGGGTCTACAAGCAGCCATGCATCTCAAATCTATTTTCATAGCACAGATTCCTGCTCTGCAATCTGAAATGGCATCATCATATACCCCCCACTGAACAATATCATTAAGATATGCGTTTGTTTGAGAATATACAGTATATCATCAGCAGCAGCACTCATTTTATAGTTAGTTTGAATTATGTTTATTATTTGTTGCAAACACTATGCCGAAGCCATTAACATAGTGATCCTCTTTATTATGCATCTGTATGAGTATTTCGTTTATTTGATTATGTTTATAGTCTATACTGATGAGTATTATATTGTACTGTTATGGCATTTTTTAAAGGAGACAAACAGTGAAACTGTAGAAATTCAGATGAGTAAAATTGTATGAAAAGAACGTTTTTATTTCTGTGGCCACAGATATCATCAGTTTACAATCAGAGACAAGTGTGACATGAGTGTCTGACCAGAAAGTTAGCAAGAGCTCTGGTCAGACTTACAATTAAATACCAGCTGGGAATGACAAATGAAAACAAAGATGAAAAATTAAAACAAAGATGGGTTTAGGGGTTTTGTCGTGTCTGACACAAGACTGGAGACGAGGACAAAGTGGTTTTCCGGGAATAATGCCATATCTAAATCAAGCTGTCCTGGCCCTTGGGTTGTTGTTTAAAGAACACTGTTAGAATATTTGCCCTATTGCCTGAGTAGATGCACACTAGTTAAACTATATTAACTAGTCAAGGCTGTACAGAGAATTATATATTTAAACAGAGCTATGAACATGCTGTCTAGTACACTGTACACACCAATATGCCCAGTAAGCTGTACAAATGTTGTAATAGGATAAAACATATAATATTTACCATAACAGTTGTTTACCTGTGCACTCACCAAGACAAATTCCAATCAAAGTTTAAACTAAATGGTAATAAACTATTGAATTGAATCGAATCATGAATGCCTGCTCATCAATCTCAAACACCCTTTTTGGCTTGAAAAATTGCATACCGGTAAATAAAAATGTTAAAAGGTTTTGGCCTAGAAAAAGTGGCCAATATGTAAAGTGCCAAGAAAGTCTGGAGCAAAACCTGCTGAAGCCCCAAGAGATGTTGTGGACAAACGATAAGCATCAGCTCGGCTTCAACTTGATTAACACTATGGCGACCGGAGCCCCGCGGCGATTTAGGCCTCAGAGGACAGAGGATTGTAAACAAACCGATGTACTTTCTAAGAGCTTTATATATCATTTATAGTATTGCTATCTGTCCATTCTCATTGTCACTGGAGTGCATAAACCGTGCCTTCATAATGGCTTAAAGAAAATAAAAATCCATCGGTTGGTTGTTATTTTATAGCGTCGTAAATATAAGGTATATGGCGCTTTTCGTCTAGGCTTTTCTGCAGGAGGCTGCAAAAAAGGCTAAACGTTGGCGCCGTTATATCAAACGCCATTTCTGCTGTATATATACGAATGAAATAAAACAAACTGTGTAGCATCCGGACTATTACAGAGCATCTATGGATGAAATGGGGGCGGCGGGGAACGCCGATCAGTATTATTGATTAGCAATAGAGTGTGCGTTCCGGTAGCCAATGTCAGTAGTCTATCACGTTAGGTTATAAAACAATGTCCAATCCAGCTGTAATTTGGGGTAATATTATCCTACCGTCAGGCCATGTGATCGCCGGCAGCATTTCCTCACCAGTCATCGGATTCTGGTAGATCGATATGCACATTGGCTAATCATAAATCCCATTATTCCACGCTGAAAAAAACGTTCGGCAAGCTGATCAAAGATGGAGGGGCTTCGTTTGGAATCAAGGCTCTATGATCCGCCCACAGGACTGTAAAAGCATATTTTTTTTAATCCCCTCGCAGTGGAGCAATGGCGCCCCTAAGTGGATCTGGCCGGTACTGCATGTTTCGAAAATCAAATATGTGGAAAGATCCTGCTAGTGGATCGGGGACCTAATAAGCGTTATAAATATGGAATAAAACAATAACAACTCGTCACGAGTATACTCGTGGCTCTGGACCACAACGCATGGAATCGAAACACGTATATACTCGTGAACGGACGCCATAGTGTTAAGAGACCGCGACTAAGCAGCAACTGACATAAGATGATGACAGAAGCAGATTTCAAGCAACATGCTGCTAGTAGCGAGATATAGAGGAATCCTACCTGTATCTCTGCAGGTGGAACTTGACCATGCTCAGCACTGCACCCATGATAAAGAACATGAGAATGGGATCCAGGAGGATATACTGGGAAATGGTGATACAGCCGGTGTCTGGCAGTGGAGAGAGGAGTACACACAGCAGAATCACTGGGCTGGAATATTCCTTAAAGGACGGCAACGCCGTGAAACAACATACACTTGATTTAGTAGAACCATGGGCAAACGTAGTGTCAGTAATAACGATTGGAAATAGCAGCGCTGTGTGGATATTTCCCATTTCCGAGGTCTGGATTTCAGGATTCAAACTGATGTCATAATCAATCTAAGGGTGATATTTTCAAAACTATCGTCCCCAGGAATGATAACGTTATTTTGACACCAACCTATGCATATATCACAGGAAACAGGAACTAACGTGTGGCATATGACAAATACTGTATGTTCACCTAACTTGGTCTCGCATAGCCAAATCTCTATCCACACCACTGGCTAATTTACAGTACAGGTAGGGATGGTACAGTAGGCTTGCCATACTGTACCTTGCAGTTTAATTTTTTTTGAAAACCTTACAGATGTGTTCCATACTCACAGGAATTGTGTAAAATTGCAGAAATAGTGAAACAAATAGTAAGATAGTTTCCCTGTAAAATGTTGTCAGAAAACATCATTCGAGTGAACCATTCAGGTGATACATTTCCCATAGTTATGCTCATTTTCCAGAGACGGATGCCATGGGGACATTGGAAACTTAATCTATAAATACAACACTGCTTTATGCAATCAAAGCCTTTACTTGTTGATAACGAGATGAATGGCAGTGCGGCGGCACGAAAGGCATTCACTCGTCTTACCTCTTCCTCTCTGACTCAGTCGCAGATCAAATACTGTATGAATTACGATCCAGCATGTCCTATTTTTTGCCTAGAATGTTTAGGTGATTGGATTATCTCATTTCCCATATGTTATGCTCATTCCCCAGAGACAGATTTTAATATGAGCTTCAAAAGCCTTGTTGATAACAAGATGAACGGAGGTGCGGCAGCGCGAAAGGCTTTCACGCTAATTGAAAATATGTCTACTACTCTATGTCTACTCCTGTCTGACTCAATCACAGATCTAATACTGTATGAATTAAGATCCATCATGTCCTATTTCTTGCCTAAAATGTTGTCAGAAATAGATTTGAGTGAAGCGTTTAGGTGATTGGATTATCTCATTTCCCATACTGTATGCTCATTCTCCAGAGATGAGTTTCAAAGCCTGGTTGATAATAAGATGAACAGAGGCGCGGCAGCGTGAAAGCACAAATAACTATTTTTAAATACTTGACCTGCTAACATTTCATCTGCTTAGTTCATACAATCTAATTGTAACTAAGATATTTGGTGGAAAGAAGAATCACTTTTGTGCATAGATCATAGATTGATCAGTTTTATATGCAGCATTTCACGTTGCTGTGAAATACCACAAACATCAACATGGGCTGACGTCGGGTCGGGTGACGTGTATAGTGACGATTTCCATTGACACACAGTATCAACGGTCTGCAGTATGGGGTTGCAGCACAGGTAGGGTGTTTTATACCTACCCCAGACCCGTAGCTAAATCAGCACAGGCTGGGTCCATTGGAAGTGGAAAAAGGTAAACAAAAAGGGAGCAAGGATTTCGGCATGGTACGGCAAGGTAGTGGAATAGCCCCATACGTTACACTGCGTTAGCACTGTGGCAGCACCGGAGAGAGGTCTGGCTGAACTTATTATCATTCCGCTATAGAGGGGAAAACACTCTGGCTGGTTTGTATTTCTTTAAACCAATCACAATCATCCTGGGCGGCGCTACGCCCAGGATGCAGCAACAGTGCCCTTGCAAAATAGTGTTTCAGGTAGCGGAAGGGGAGAATTCCGATTGAAATAGTGAAGTCGGCCAATTGCATGCTTATACCCACAGTCTATATCCTGTGACTCAGACTACCTAAGACTCTACTAAATGAGATGTAGTATGTTGTTTTATACGACTACTAAATGAGATGTGTGTTGTTTTACAAGACTACTAAATGAGCTGTAGTGTGTTGTTTGACAAATACTAAATTAGATGTAGTGTGTTGTTTTACAACTACAAAATTAGATGT
The DNA here is from genome assembly GCF_963971535.1 of Notolepis coatsorum. NCBI lineage: Eukaryota > Metazoa > Chordata > Actinopteri > Aulopiformes > Paralepididae > Notolepis > Notolepis coatsorum. The sequence goes on from NC_140167.1 coordinate 35,398,755, forward strand.
AGTGTGTTGTTTTACAACTACTAAATTAGATGTAGTGTGTCGTTTTATGGTGTTGCATTCCTTTAGCAGTAATTTCTTTATTACACAATATTGTTCAAATGTTTGTTGCACACAAGTGTTGGGGAGTAGTTAACTACATGCACTGCTCGCTGGCCTCCCGGCCACTGCCACTAAGCCTCTTCAACTCATTCAGAACGCAGCGGCCCGCCTGATCTCAAACCTACCGAAGTCGGCCCATGTCACCCCACTTCTTAGGGACCTGCACTGGCTCCCCATTGCTGCACGAATCCGCTTCAAGGCCCTCGACCTAGCATACCGTGCGGCAAAGGGAACCGCTCCCGCCTACCTCCGGTCAATGGTCTCTAACTACACACCCTCAAGACCCCTACGCTCTGCATCTTCTGGCCGCCTCAGACCTACTCCTATCCAAGCTCCGGGAGGGTCATCAAAGAGAAGTCGCCTATTCTCAGTCCTTGCCCCACAATGGTGGAATGAACTACCCACCCCAGTTAGGACAGCCGAATCACGTCCAATCTTTCGCCGTCGACTAAAGACACACTTCTTCAACCATTATCTGAATTAAAAAAAAATAAAATAAAGAAAAATCGAACCCTAACTAACCGTACTGTCATGCACTTGTCCTAATAAACTAACCTACACTGTAGCACTCAACACTTTGATGAACATTGTTGCTCAGCTGATAGAGTTGTGCCCTTCCTGATGGCTTGTCGTACAGAACTTGTAAGTCGCTTTGGATAAAAGCGTCAGCTAAATGACTAAATGTAAATGTAGTTAATTTTACTACTGTAATTTAACTACAATTTGCAGTAGTTGGGTAGTCTAACTACATACAAACCTCAGTAGCCTTTTCAGTAGTTAACTACTTTTGGTCATGTAATAATAATAATAATAAAACTTTATTTGTATAGCACATTTCATACAGAAACTGCAGCTCAAAGTGCTTCACAACAGAAAAAAGACAGGCATACAATTAGCACATAAAGTGCAGACATAAAATCAGTTTTTTACATTAGGATCTAACATCCCAACAGGCCACGTTGTTTATGGTTTGATTCAGTTTTAAATAGACAATAATAAAAAGAGTAAGATAAAATAGACAGAGTAAAATAGTGCAATGGAATAAAATTGTAGAATAGAATAGATAGTAAAATTATGCAATAGAATGGACAGAGTAAAATAGTGCTACAGTACAATCAACAGCGGGGGTGTATTAGAAGGCTATGGTGAAGAGGTACGTTTTTAGCTTATATTTGAAAATATTAAGAGATTTAGCTTCCCTAATGTCCATAGGTAGTGTGTTCCATAACTTTCGTGCATAGTTTGCAAAGGCTGCATCCCCAATTTTCTTTAGACTGTGGCTTGGAACCTTCAATAGACCAGTAGTAGATTATCGCAATGTTCTAGGAGGCACATAGTTGACTAGAGAATTTGCAATGTAGCTTGGTCCTGTCCCATTTAGTGCTTTGTATATAAGGAGGAGGACCTTGAAATCAATTCTAAAATGTTACCGGAAGCCAGTGTAGGTTAGCTAATACAGGACTGATGTGGTCTCTCCTCTTGGTTCTAGTTAGTAGCCTAGCTTGAGATAAAGGCATGGATCAGTTTTTCAGCGTCTTTTTGATTTATAAAACGGCCGTACCTTAGCTATGTTTCTAAGGTGGAAAAATGATGTTTTTGTCACCTTGTTGATGTGTGATTTAAAGCTTAGGTCTGAGTCTATTATAACACCAAGACTTGTAACTTCGGGTTTGATCCAAGGAGTAAGTTGCCCCATATTGCTCTGTAACATTTCTCTTTTTGTTATAGGACCGACTAGTAGGATTTCAGTTTTGCCCTCATTTAATTTTAGGAAGTTGTTCGTCATCCATTTGTTTATTGCTAAGAGACAGGTGGAAATGGAGTTTATAGCTGTGTGATCATTTGGTTCAGCGGAGATGTACAATTGTGTCATCTGCGTAACTATGAAAACATATTGTGCTTTCTAATGATGTCTCCGAGTGGTAGCATGTATAGTGAGAATAATAATGGACCAAGGCAGCTCGCCTGTGGAACTCTGAAGTAGGTGTCATGTTTCTCAGAAGAATGATCTCCAAGCCCGACGTACTATTTTCTCCCTTTGATATATGTTCTGAACCAGTTTAATACAGTCAGAAAGACCAACTAACTTTTCTAGACGATTTATTAGAATATCATGTAGTTTAGATCCCTAGAAATGCAGGCATGCTCCCTGCTCACTCCTTAAAAACACACCCATGGGTTATACGTAGGTAACTATTTGCCTGCCCTGGTCCCTAGAATCAAACACATCTACACTGTACTCAGTGTCAGTGTTGCTCTGTATATGAAATTCCAGACTCAAATTGTGATAATCTTCCTCAATGTAATTTGGATATAGTTGAACTACTTATAGTCAAAGCAGTTTCAGTTTGACAAACTACTTCTTTTTGTATTATCATAATTCTTTTTTTTTGTTCAGTAGTTTAGCTTAACTACTTTTCATTGTGAAGTAGCTAGTGATTTGGTAAACTACATTTATAGAGTAGTTTCCCCAACACTGTTTCACACAAAAAAGCTGCATTACTGACCACATAAGAGGTATAGATGTTCTTGTGTCATGCTTATACGGCTGGAGAGACACTCACCAAAGATCAGTACAGCAGCTGTGATGAGAGCAGCAGTGTTGGAGTGAGACAGGTCCAGCACTGTGAGGTAGGCGAAGACAGGGAGACAGGAGCCCAGGGCTGCACAGAACTGGAAGGGAGACAGGTAGGGCGGGACATCACAATCAGAGACACTTGGGACTTGGTTCTTGGCGACAATGTTGCAAGCAGAAACATCAGGTTTTGCAGTATGACAGACACACGTGGTTTAATGACAACAGGACCTCACACACAAGGCATATGCATATGAATGTCAAGGCAATGTAGTCTATAAATCTATAAACATATCACTCTCCGTATAACGTTGCAGCTGTGAGGGGAAGTGAAGCAAGTGTCCAGTAGCGCATTAGTCCAGTGAACCATGAGGTAGTTTTAATGAATAGAATGTGTAGCGCGAGAGGAGGCCGCAATGAGACATACAGGGACGTATCGTCTTTACAGACAAAGTATTACAAGAATGTGTCAACAACTTGGGAAAGCACCGTACTGGAACAGGGTCCGTCTGGAGGCAGTAATAATAGCACGACATCAACATCCTGCCTTGTGCGTAGTAGGGTGGTCCTTAAAATTGAAAGTTGGAAAGTCTAAGCTAAGCTCCAACCCCCAGAATTTGTTATAGTAGTCAAGAAAACTCTCCTGGTGAATTATTTTCCTCAATCTGACAACATGTACATCAACCTTGAAGTTTCACCCTGAGGATCCCAGAGTAGTTTAGGTTTACTTTATTTGATCAAGGGGGACAGCGTACATTAATAAAACATTTTACAAATGTAAATGCACCCAATTTTAGCCAAAAGGCTAATTTCCATCGGCAGTCCCCCTGCCAGAAGGTACAGGCTAAAATCCTGTGTAAAAAAGGGTTAGCAATACAAACAGAATAAAATCAAGATAAATAACATTAGAATAAAAACACAACAAAAGCACAAGGCACAATACAGCCATGGACACAAGGACAGAGGACATCATGACATATTAGAACAAACGCACCATATCCACACACACACGCTGACAATGCTGGTTTTCAATGAGCCATTCCTTAACCCTGCACTTGAATGAGTGATATGATGTGGACACTAATTGTTTGAGGTATTGAGTTCCATTGGTGGGATGCTCTATATGAAAAGACGGCCTGGCCAAATGCACTTTTTTTTTTTATAAAGGGATTTTACAGTCCCCCCTTGCCGCACCTCTAGTATTCCTGGTTGAAGCAGACTTGAGGTTGATGAAACCAGACAAAGGAGAGGGAGCCAATCCACACTTTATTTTTTTAAACTAGACAGACGTTTTGATAAAGAATCAGGTTTTCCCAACTGAGTAGATTATTTTTATTTTTTTGAATGCGACAGTGATGGTACCTGAATGGTTTCTTGTCTAGAATTTGTATTGCTTGTTTGTATAGTGATTGAAGTGGTTTCAGAATGGTGGAATGTGAATTGGACTAGGTTATCAAACAGTATGTAATGTTGGAAAGAACCATTGAGTGGAAGTATAGCTTTGCTGCCTCAGTTGAAAGGAAGTTTCTGATGTATTTGAAGTTTGATAAGCTGAACTTAACCTTATTGCAGACTTTTTTTACGTGATTTTTTAAACTAAGTGTGCGGGCCATACTTTTGTGCCAACATGAATTTGAAGGAAAGCTTAACATGAGGGATGTCTAAAATGTGTGTTTTTTGTGGGGAATTCAAATATGGGCTTATTTATCAGATAGGATAACTCTAACTACCGGTATATCATAGACATAGAGTTATCATATCGGATTCCAAAATTGCCGATTTTACCATTTTTAACCCCTTCGTCAGACATGGGTGCCAACATGAATCTGAAACCCAAAAACAAGATTATATAGGTTAGAGTTATCTTTTTTTTTTATCCACTTTTTCTCCCATTTTCTATATTTTCTCCCATCCCAATTTCGTATCATCCAATTCAACCCTCCCCTGTCACGGACGCTGTTTCTTGCCTCCCACAAGCCGGCTGCAATGTGGACTAAGTCATACATAGCACAAGTCCCCTCCGGTACTTGAGGTAACAGCAGTTGCATCTTTTCACCTGTGCAGCTCGATCTCTCAGTGGCGAGGAGTAACGTGTGGGAGGCTCACGCTGCCCCCGACACTTCCTGATTCTACTGCGCAGGCGCACCAACCAACCTGTAGGAGTCGCTGTCCACAACGCCCGATCCCCACCCATCAGTTTCCCACCCCCTAATACGGCCAATGTGTATTAGTACGGACGACCAGCTAAACTGAAAGCAAATGTGGAGCGCTGGGCTCGAACTGACGAGCCCAGCGTCTCCAGCATTTCGTGGCGAGCGCCTTGCCCACTACGCCACGTAGCCGCCCAGGTTAGAGTTATCTTATCCTAAAAATGTACTCATATTTCTATTCCCCATTAAAAACACATAATTTAGACACCTTGCATGTTAGGATTTCCTTCAGATTCATTATGGCACCTGTGTATGACCAAGGGGTTAAAATGGTAAAAATCTGCCATTCTGAAATCCAAAATGATGTAGGTTAGAGTTATCCTATCCCCAAAATGAACTCATATTTGAATCCCCCCCAAAAAAAACACATTTTAGACACCCCTCATGTTAAGATTTCATGTTGGCACAAAAGTACGGCCCGCCGTACTCTGGGTTCCTCAGGGTGAGGGAGGGGTACATGTTGTCAGATTGAGGGAAAAATTCACCAGAAGTTTTCTTGACTACTATAACGAATTCCGGTGGTTGGAGCTTACAATAAATACATTTGAAAATGTACCCCTCACGAAGGACCACCCTAGTGCGTAGTGGTGATAGAACAGGTGGAATAGACACTAATAAAGTAGGTTCCTGGAAGATCCACAGTGCTCACTGCTTACCCCTCTCATCCCCCAGTAGTTGTGATGCTCATATTTGTCCCCTGGCTTCATGAAGGGGAAGGTGCCGTCATAGCCTGTCATGTAGCCGGCTAGGCCAATCAGCATCTGTAACAGATAAAAAGAAAAGAGACTCAACAAACTAGAAAGGGGAACACAGGGGTTAGGGCTGGGCACGGTGTAGTGATGTAGTGTGTCGTTTTACAAGACTCTACTAGATGTAGTGTGTTGTTTTATGGTGTTGCGTTCCTTTAGCAGTAATTTCTTTATTGCACAATATTGTTAAAATGTTTGTTGCACACAAGTGTTGGGGAGTAGTTAACACTATGGCCGCCAAGGACGCCTTACCTCGTCATTCCCCGCCATGCTAATTCTGCCAATAACGCCGTAACACGTCATTGAGATCAATATTTCAAAAATCTGTGATCGCAATCATATTTCTCCCGCGGAGACTTGAGATCTACTGTTGATCCCCTCTCAACTCTCCAACTGTTCAAGAGCGCCATCTGGTGGCCGATCGGCGGATCGCCCAAACCGGAAACCGGAAACTGGTGCTCATCCAAAATCGGTCCGACCACTCGCTATAGGTCCCGGGACTCGGGCTCGATACAATGGATAGCGATCCGTTACCAATAACTCGATAAACAACATGATTTGGACGTATATACTATTATACAACCTGGAGATGGATCGCATATTTCAACATCCCATAATAGGAATATTTTTGCCCAACGGCCCGAGGAGACTGGGGTAAGATTCCGCGTCTTTTTTTACCGTGTTCGATACAAACTGCTCTAATGATCATATCACCCACACTAGATGAATCATCTAACGTTGGCCACGGAATTATAAACGACCCCCCCCCCCCATCCGGTCAACATCAGATGATAAGTAGTAACTTCTAGAAGCACGTCCATTTGAAATTTTTTATCTCGCGCCGATCACTATCAAACTGTATTTGATCATCAATATAATGCATTTAGGGCTATAAATCACGTTCTGCAGAATGCTGCAGAAAACGATAAAAACATATTTATACTTAAGACCGTATTTTAGTATGAATATGTGAATGAAAAAGTATAACGTTGCTACATCCTGAACGATAGATAATTGACGTTGAATGGGCCATAGTAATGTCAATTTAGCAATACAATTTAAAAAGTTATAGCCCTGCAAAGAAGGGGAACTTCTCCATAGACAAATAGAGCTGGCAGAGGATGGTATAATGATGTACATAAGCCTGGCAAAGAAAGTGTTAACTACATGTAGTTAATTTTACTACTGTAATTTAACTACAATTTGCAGTAGTTGGGTGGTAGTCTAACTACATACAAACCTCAGTAGCCTTTTCAGTAGTTAACACTTTAATCGCCATGGGTTAAATTTAGGGATGCTCGATATTGGCTTTTTTACCGATACCGATATTCCGATATTGTCCAACTCCAATTTCCGATACCGATACCGATACCGATATCAACCTATACCGATATATGCAGGGTTTCCCCCCCAAAAAACGGAATAATTTCAGGTAACTAATAATTTCACTGGATGCATTCAAAAGGCTTTCTAAATGTAAGCATTATCTGTGCAAAATATGATCATTAAAAAAGTTTAAATGAACATTTTAAACCAACATGCATACTTTTGACAATAAATAAAATAAGAATTGGTTCTTACTTGCTTGCCTGGGTAAATAAAGGTTAAATAAATGTTAAAAAAAAAAAAAAAAAAAAAAAAAAATTGTTATTGTTTTTTTTTTTTTTTTTACCGATACCGATATTTTCCGATATCACATTTTACTGCCGATATCGGCCGATAATATCGGTCGGCCAATAATATCGGACATCCCTAGTTAAATTCATAATTTACCATCCCTCGCCAGCTCTATTTGTCTATGGAGAAGTTCCCCTTCTTTGCAGGGCTATAACTTTTTTAATTCTATTGCTACATTGCCATTATTATGGCCCATTCAATGTCCTATATGTATTGTTCAGGGTGTAGCAACGTTAAACTTTTTCATTCACATATTCATACTAAAATATGGTCTAAAGTATAAGTATGTTTTTATCGTTTTCTGCAGCTTTCTTCAGAACGTGATTTATAGCCCTAAATGCATTATATTGATGATCAAATACAGTTTGGTAGGAATCTGTGCGAGATAAAAAGTTTCAACTGGACGTGGTTCTAGAAGTTTCTACGCATCATCTGATGATGACCGGATGGGCGGGGGATCGTTTATAATTCCGTGGGCAGCGTTAGATGATTCATCCAGAGTGGGTCATATGTTCATCAGATCAGTTAGTATAGAATACGTTAGAAAATAACGCTGAATCTTACCGTGGCTTCCTCGCGCCGCTGGCAGATGAGCGTGGAACAGATCTTTTTCTATTATGGGATGTAGAAATGCCCGATCCATTTCCAGGTTGTATAATAGTATATACGTCCAAATAACGTTGTTTATTGAGTTAGGGCGAGCAATCTATTATCCAGTGTTTCAAGATGGAGTCGCGGGAGCTATAGAGAGTGGCCGGACCACATTTGGATGAGTACTACCGGTTCAAAGGTTAATATCCGGTTGGCGATCTGCCGATCAGCCACCAGATGGCGCTCTTGAACCGCTAGAGAGTTGAGAGGAGATCAGCACTGTGTCTCAGGGCTCCGGAAAGGAAATATGATTTCGATGACAGATTTTTGAAATATTGACATCAAAGACGAGTTACGGCGTCTTCGGCAGAATGAGCATGGCTCGGAATGACGTGAAAACTCGTTCCCAGCGATCATAGTGTTAACTACTTTTGGTCATGTAGTTTAGATCCCTAGAAATGCAGGCATGCTCCCTGCTCCCTCCTTAAAACACACCCATGGATTATACTTAAGTGACAATTTGCCTGCCCTGGTCCCTAGAATCAAACACATACTCAGTGTCAGTGTTGAACTGTATATGAAATTCCAGGCTCAAATTGTGATAATCTTCCGCAATGTAATTTGGATATAGTTGAACTACTTATAGTCAAGAGTTTTCTTGACTACTATAACGAATTCCGGTGGTTGGAGCTTACAATAAATACATTTGAAAATGTACCCCTCATGAAGGACCACCCTAGTGCATAGTGGTGATAGAACAGGTGGAATAGACACATGTTAAAGAAAGTAGGTTCCTGGAAGATACACACTTGTGCAAAAGAGAAAAAGAGACTCAACAAACTAGAAAGGGGAACACGGGCGTTGGGGCTGGGCACTTCATCGAGTTACAATTTCAATTACGATTTTGTCCTCCCACAATTGCGAAAACAAAATAATCAAGATAAGGCGATTATTGCGCAGCATGGCGTGTTGCTCTCATTTTTGTCTCGTGTTGTCAATGCAGCGCACACTTCCTTCGCAGTGGTGCTGTCCGCCCCTCCCCTCCCTAGCCCAAACCAGTAGTTTCAGCATCGTGTTGAGAGGGAACAAGGTAGCCACGGCGCATTTCTCCAGTTATTTTGAAACGTCTTCATTAGCCTTTGGTCGAGACAAAATTGTAAAACGAATTCAGTCGTCGTGTTTAATAATCATGATTTGAATATCAATGAAAATAATCGTGATTTAGATTTTTGTCATAATTGAGCAGCCCTAACGGGTGTGCCTGGTCTTCCCATATGCACTAATTGATTGATTGAAAAGTTTATTAACAGATTGCAGAATGGGTACAGTACAGTACAGCTCAATACATACAATTGTTAAGGGGATGCAGACCAGAGAAAAACTTTCGTCTTGTTTACATCAGGGTCCCCCATTTTCAATTCATCATAACATATATGACATACATGACATACAGATAGACAGTACTGCTACATCTATACATTTATGACATACCAGATTTGCAAATACAGTACTGTTTGTGATACAAAAGTGTCCAGAAAAAGAGTGTATATACATTTGACCTAGAAACTGTACATTGGAGGAGGTTGGGTGGGTGGGGGCTGTACATTGGAGGTGGGGGGGGGGGGGGGTTGGGTAGGGGACACACACACATTGTACACTGTACATTGGAATACTGACAAAGCCATACTTGGTCATTTACTGTACAACTAGGTTAGGACATTTGTAGGGGCCAGTTTCGAATTGCAGTCTCCCGTAGGTGTTTTTTGAGAGTGTTTTTGAAAGTGGGTAGTGATTCACATTCCTTTACAGCTTTGGGTAGGGTGTTCCACATTGATGTGGCATAATTGCGAAACGTGTTTAGTCCCTTGTTTGAGCCGAATCTGGGTTTAACATGATTTGTGGAGCTCCCTCTGGTGTTGTGATCGTGGTATTCACTGACCTTTGGGAAGTATTTTGACATGTACATGGGTACCTTGGTCGCGTAGTGTATCTTGTAGACCAGGCCCATTGCAAGTTGCTGTACTCTGTCGTCTACTCTAAGCCATCCTAGGATGTCAAAGTGGGCAGGGGTGAGGTGGGTTCTAGGAGTCAGGTCAAGCAGTAGTCTGACCAGCTTGTTTTGAGATGTTTGTAATTTGTTTTTTAGTGCCTTTGAGGTGCTTTGGTACCATGAGGTGCAAGCATAGTCGTAGTACCCTTGAATGAGTGCTCCTGCTAGAGTCTTCAGGGTATTCTTGTTTACCAGAGAGGAGATCCGGTACAAGAATCGAGTTCGTTGGTTGACTTTTTTTTATTACATTGGATGCCATTTTGTCACAGGAAAGATTAGCCTCTAGGATGGAACCCAGGTAGGTAATTTCATCTTTCCTTGTGACAATATTGTCACCCACTGTAACCGAGAAGCCGTCGGTCTTGCTGAGTTTGTTATTTGAACCGAAGAGAATGGACTCCGTTTTGCCCATGTGTAATGATAGTTTGTTGTCGGCGAGCCATATGCAGATTTTGCCTAGTTCCGAGCTGAGGGCTTTTTCAACCTGTAACTTGTTCTTGTCAGAGACCAGCAGGGCTGAGTCGTCCGCAAACAGGAACAAGTTGCAGTCACAAGCTGACGACATGTCATTTGCATAAATTAGGAATAGTAGCGGTCCTAGTATGCTTCCTTGTGGAACACCACAGCTCACTGTGAGGGGGGGGGGGTAGGGTACCGTTTACCTCCACCACCTGTTCTCTCCCCTCCAGGTAGGATTGTATCCAGCTCACTGATAGACTATCAAAACCAATTGCTTTTAGCTTGTCAATCAGAATGGTGTGATTGACAGTGTCGAAGGCCTTTTGTAGGTCCAGCATGACCATGCCGCAGTATTTGCCCGCGTCCACCTCTTGTTTGATGTGGTCGTTCAAATAGAGAAGGCATGTGTCAGTGGAGTGGGATGTTCTGAAGCCAGATTGGAATTCGTAGATTAGATTTTTTTCCGCGAGGTACTTTTCGATCTGTTCCTATACTATTTTTTCCATGACTTTCGAGATGGATGTAAGGATAGAAACAGGGCGGTAGTTGCCCGGGTCTAATTTGCTGCCCTTTTTGTGCAGGGGTGTTACTCTCGCAATTTTGAAGTCCTTGGGGACGTGTCCCTGTTTTATGGAGAGGTTTATTATGTGTGTGATGACTGGGGTGATGGCTGCTGCTGAGTCTCTGAGGAATTTGGAGGGGATGTTGTCATGGGAAGGAATAATGGTTTGTCTGTCTTACTTTCCCCAAAGGCGGATGGACATCAAAGAAGAATGTTCTGTTGATGTAGTAGCTCCCCATCTTCCCAAAGTGGGTCTCATCCCAGCTGAAACATCCAGAAGAGTCATCGTGATCTGGTTAATAACATGTACATGTCATACAAAATGTGACTTTATTTCATTTGAAGGACGTGAAAAAGGGCAACATCTTACCACACGTGAGGAGGTTCCATGATCTTGTAGAGGCGTGTGGAGAAAGAGAGCACCACCACCAGTATGAGAAGCCATGTGCTGTGATTCTCATTACTGGGAGGGTATGTTCCTCTCTCGGGCCATGGAGCAGAGGTTCCATTTGAAGACTGAGAATCACCTTCTGACAAGTGTCCAACGTCTTTGTCCTCCTTGGTCACCAGGGGAGTGGATGATATTTGGAAGCTCTGCTTCCTCTCAGAGTTTAGACAGGCTCGCCTGTTTCGCAGTGTTGTCGTTTCTTCGTCTGTGCTGTTCCATGGTGGAATACATTCTTCCTTTGCCATTAGCAAGTTACAACTGGAACAAAGTCCAACTGAATTACAGTAGTTGGATCCCCTCCCCCTTTGACTGGTGAGAAAGATCAGACTTTGGCATACTATCTAATAATAATGCAATAAAGGTACAGTTACATTGTAGCGTTCAACAGTGAGACATGACTGCGTGAAACTTAAGGCTGCATTAAACAAATGCTGCATATAAAAGGCTAGATATAACACCAGATAACTCCTAGAATCCACAATATCGCAGTGGCACGCAGCTGTCATCTGGACATTCAAAAAGGTGTGCAATATTGACGGCGACTGTCACATGACACCGTTTAAACTCCAAAATATGTACACGAAACAGCACGATATGTTACGTTACATTTTTGTAGGCATGACATTCTAATAATAAATAGCTGTATACTCGTTATCTTAGCTTGCTAGCTCCTGACCTGGCACCCACTCCTGACCACATCGATCCTTTTTCATCCAACGCACGCATGCACATAATTATAGATCGCAAAGCATCCTCATTCAATAGCGCTCTCTGTTTAGGCCAGTATTTCTGTTGCGAGATCTACTAATAATTGCGATGAGCGCATGAGTGCGTCTCTCCAACGATGCATGCCTGAAACGAAGTGAATTCTGGGCTATGTATTATTTAGCACTATTTATATCGGCAACTAACTCTGGTCTGGACACCATTTCCCAACATCCTTCTGAAATATGACGTTTCCCTCTGTTAACCAATGGGAACGTCTGTAGAAGTATAAGAAACGCCTACTTGTGCTGTGATTGTACTGCTCTATACGGCCACTAGAGTATGATAGAGCACAATAAATAGTCATTTTTAGTTAGGCCGTTATGAATATTGCATTTTTGTCTTCTAAACCAGTGGGTCTCAAACGTTTTCATTAATTGCTAAGTATAAATTTACAACAGACTCCAATTTGATACGATTTAGTACAATGGACGCTTATATGAGAAGTTGTTGATAGTACGATTTACAACAGAATTCCCTAACTGTCTATATAGCTACTGTAGGCGATGGAGAGTGAAGCCTATGATCAGAATAATAAAACACATTATCTTATTGTGGTAACTTCTAATGACTGAACAGTGAAATATCTAACTATTCCTTATTTTGCCAGGGACACCTTTGCAACCCCCTCAAGGACCCTTGAGGGTCCCCGGGGCCAAGGTTGAGACACACTGTTCTAAACATGCAACAGTTGCATCAAATTAGGAATTATTAAGACTTTCTAAGAGTTTATTATCAAGTGATATATGTAAACATGATGTAAGGTGTGTGGGTCGGTCAAATAATTCAAAGGAAGTCAAATAAATATGGATATTTTCATGTTTTATTTTGATGACTGGTAGTGATTACAGTCAGGAGGTAAACAAAAGGAATGAACATGATATTTTCATTGACCACAGTATATTACACCACAACATTAATCTCAACCTATATGTGGTTCGCAAAGGCTTTTTTGAATAGCCTAAAAATCCATTTAGTTCCCTACTTGCTTGACCTCAATGTAAGACTTGTATCTTGTATGTGTGGTTGATGATGAACACAATGACATTTCGCCAGCGCAGTGAAAATACAGTGGGGACCATCTGCACAAGTGTAGGTTCATTCTCTTTGAATGCAGGTCATGGGCATCAGTCATTAGATAAAAACAACAAGGCATTCCTCTCAAAGGAGAGTTACATGTCTGAGTGCTGGTGAGATTCTCTCAAAAGAAGTTCAGTCCATAAAACAACTAAATAAGGCCACTGTTTTCTGAAAACCTGAGGAGAGAGGACCAATAACTACTGTGACTGGTTAATTCAACGTATGTATGTGTATAGTGAATGTGATACATTCATGAAAAGGGGAAAAAAAGACCTCAGAGACACTATTTGAAAGGCACAATGTCGCATTTAGCAAATTACAACCTAATATTTAGGCATACGGAGTTGCTGCAGTAGAAAGGTTGATGCAAAAAAAAAAAAAGCATGTTGTCTCTGTAATGAACTTGGAAGGACGAAATGGCACCAGGCAGTCTTGCGATCAGAACCACCCTGCCACTTCCTAAAATAATATTTCAATGTCTGCTCCACAGGGCAGGATATATACACTTCCTCTGGTACAGTGTCAGCCACTTTCCTCATACATAAAAAGATAGGCTTCAATTTTTTTTACAGAAATATATAAATCTACATAACTATAATGTTTGGATTTTTTTTCTTCTATTTTTTTGTCAAACAAAAATATTGGTTGCACTATATGCATTATAATAATATGTAACAAAAATAATACATAGTACTAGATCTGTACAAAATATCCCAAACCTTTTCCAACAAAGCTTTTTGCCTGAACTCGCATTCAGAGATGTACATGTTCTAAATGTGTGATCCGGGATCCAATAGAAATGCAGTTGAATGCAAACATCCAGATTTACCTGTGTGACATTGTGTGTAGAAAAGCCTATTTATTTCCAATATACTTTAAGCAGGGATGTGGTGAAGGGTACATTTACCTTAATTTGAATTCATAAATGCCTTAATGCAACTGATAGATTAACTGATAGAAATTCATACATTGTAGCATTACGCCTACGTAATCAACTCATGTTAGTTATGCTACATCAAAATAGGGTATTTTCATGAAAATCATAAATTAATACTACTCTGAAAATATTTTTTTTTGGTTCAGATCAAAGGTAATTTGCCTTATCTTCATCACTAACCAGAGTTCATAGTTGTTTTATCTAACAACTCATCGCTGACTCCGAGATTGTAAAGTTAGATGTATTTGCAGTGATTTAGGTCAGATAGAGGAGGGTTTTGGTTGGTAGACCCTTTACAAAATATTACATAGATCACCATGTACTGCACATAGTCTTCCCATCTCCATATATACCAAGCTAATCTGTAGCGTGGAGGACAGACCGGTGGCCTAGTGATTATAGAATGACAGGTCACAGTCACAGGTTTGATCAACCGTGGCAGAGAAAGTGTCTGTCCTCATCGACGTGCCCTTGAGCAAGACACTGGACCTCTCTACCTGCTCGCAGGAGGTCATCTGCTACAATGGAGCCACACATGAAATGACTGAGCCTTGGCTCTCAGGCGCCCTCGTGAAATTCATACTCAGAGGGATAATGCAAAAAGGATTAATAAAGTACCACAGATTCAAATTCCCAGGTCCTGGTCCAGAGGATCTTGGACTCAGGAGGCTTGCTGCTGATCTTGAGGTGGAGTGGGAGCAGATGGAAGTCCAGACAGGTTTCTTCAATGATCACAGAGGTGGTTGTGTCTATGGGTCCACGGGATGATGTCCACTGGAGCAACGTGATTTACATGTTCATTTGCTACTGTTTCCTCGCATTGTGATGGCTGCCCATATAAAAATTAACTGTAGTATTCCTGTTTTCTTTTGTACACACAAATGTATCACAATGTGATGAAATGAAATGTATCACAAACTTACTGTGATTCATCACCTTCAGTAATTCTGAAGTGGAACATTAGTAAGGTTATGGTGAATCACGATTGGATACTGTAGTTTTATATTAGAAATGATTCAGTGGAGTATTTCTATACTAACTCATGTGTACGTGTGGGGAAAAAACAGGAATACTATAGTTAATTTTCATTTGGGTTTATGCTTATGACATTCCTTCTGTTAATCTTGTAAAAAAAAAAAAAAAAAAAATCACGCAATTTCCCCACATTATCACTGAAGTCAATTGGTCTGATGAAGAAGACGAGAATAATCACCGTCAGCCCTCTGAAATCATTTTGCTTTCTCACTCTGCAGATTCATGTAAATGAAATAAATAACACACCACAGAAAAAGAAGTGGGAAACATATCTGCACGTCGACTTGCCCCGGGGGCGACTGAACTGAAAAACACCAGTCCGCAAAATCCCTTTAAGGCAAATGCAAATCGGAAGAAACACTAAATCCCATGTAATACATTCACTGCACAGTTCCTGGTCCCTGTGTGTGTGTGTGTGTGTGTGTGTGTGTGTGTGTGTGTGTGTGTGTGTGTGTGTGTGTGTGTGTGTGTGTGTGTGTGTGTGTGTGTGTGTGTGTGTGTGTGTGTGTGTGTGTGTGTGTGTGTGTGTGTGTGTGTGTGTGTGTGTGTGTGTGTGTGTGTGTGTGTGTGTGTGTGTGTGTGTGTGTGTGTGTGTGTGTGTGTGTGTGTGTGTGTGTGTGTGTGTGTGTGTGCGTGTGTGCGCGCGTGTGTGTGTGTGCGCGTGTGTGTATGTAGTTGAATATGACGTGTGCTGCTGTATGCAAGTTTTTGTGTGTCTGTTGACATGACTGCGTTGTGCATGGATGTGCGCACCGTGTACGAAACGAGCTTGGACGTTTCAGAGTTACTGTTGAAGGTTTAGTGCTAGACCCTCAGGAGGAGGGCAGAGAGGGAGGAAGGAGGTGTTGGGGGGCAGTGCTTCAACAGTCATCATCTCAGTTTTCCTCCTCCTCTTTGGCCTCGGCCCACGCGATCGCCGGGATGCATTCGTGCGGCTTGGCGGAGGCCTGGAAGCCGGGCAGGCAGGTGCACTTGTACGAACCCTCTGTGTTGGTGCACCGCCCGTTCTCACACAGGGCCACCTTGTCGCTGATGTCCTCACACTCGTTTACGTCTGCGGGGGGCGGGGAGGGGGGAGGGGGGGGGAATAACAAGACATGCCGCGTCAGTTGGCCCGGAGGAACGATTTCACAGCTGAGGCAGCTGCCTCCCGTTCACACATGCTACTGAGTGGCCTTATGGGTATGGTTGATGTGATGTGACAGAAGGAGGCTAAACGTGATTCATGTCCTGAAATCACTTAAACTGCTCTCTTGTCTGCAGTGTCATTGCCACATGTCTCTGGCTCGTTCACTCACTCCTCTCTAAGATCTCTTCCCATTTCCCTCTCTTTCTGTCTCCATCACTCACCATGCCAATGTAACATAATAATACCATATCTGAAGGGAAAAAACATCCAGTGCATATTTATAATCATCTAATCAGGCATGCCGTCATGTTGCGTGTTTCAGTATGAACTCTAGAAATCCCCCGGCCATCCCGAAAGTTAAACCATTCAGATGTTGTTGCTCGAATTAAGAAGAATGCGGGCCTTCGAGTGGTTTTTATTCCCCTCGGTCGGCAGGGGAGGCTCTGATTGTCAACTCAAAGTGAAGTGATCCTCCTCCTCGCATGTCATGTTGTTCTGGGGAAACGCTGGTACTGATGGTATTGGATGGATTGCACAGCCTCCCCGCGAGAATCCCCTCCGCTCGCCCGTGTTGTGGGAACACCGGCGGCCTTGGAACGGACAGCCCCGCGCACGCACGGATTCCTGCGCCATGTCGTAATCGCAGCACTTCATTACGACAAGTGGGTTCTCGCTTTTCAAGCAAAACAAACACGGCGCACTTTGAACATGTAATATCCCATGTATTACACGGCGCGGTTGTGATTCAAGGCCTCCCCGCTCTTGGCAGAGTGCGCCTTGTGGAAGTTAAGGCCGAGGGGGTAACGCGCGATGCGTTTGAAGAGAGCAGCGGCTTTGATCAGTTTCCCCATTAAACATAACTAAAAGCATGGCTGTAAAATCCAGAGGTTCTGTTGGAGCATAGAGATATACTGCACAATGAGTTACCTCACTGAAATGAACCCATGGCCTGGCTCCACAAACACATAAACCTTCTCCATGGACTGATATCTAGACCCCATAACATTATTTTGAAAGGAGATTCAATTAATCCATGCATTACTTGTTGATTCCAGGAAGTCCCTAAACATTGTTATCTGTACTTGGAACACACACACGTGTACGCACGCACGCACGCACACACACACACACACACACACACACACACACACACACACGCACACACACACACACACACACACACACACACACACACACACACACACACACACACACACACACACACACACAGTTTGTCTCAGGGTGGTCTCCAGTGTACAGAGGAAACAACCTACCAATGCAGGCCATCATGGCGAGGTCAAGTTCGTAACCGTCAAAGCAGTCACAGGTGTAGCCTTCCCTCACTCGCACGCATCGTCCGTTCTCACAGCCGTTCAGGATTCCGCACTCCTCGGCCCGGAGGCCTTCGAAGCTGTTGTAACGATCTAGGAGGCGCGCGAGAACACAGGCGGGATGTGAGATAGACACACAGGATCTCCGCATTCACCAGAGCCTTAACAGTTCTATACCACGTTCTATATATATATATACGTTGACTTGCCTGGTGGAATGTCTTTAACCCTTTCACTACCACACTACAAATGGTTAACGCTTTCACTACCACTACAGAAGGTTAACCTTTTCACTACCACAATACAAAAAGGGTTAACGCTTTCACTACCACACTACAGAAGGTTAACCTTTTCACTATCACACTACAAAAAGGGTTAACGCTTTCACTACCACACTACAGAAGGTTAACCTTTTCACTACCACACTACAAAGGGTTAATGTTTTCACTACCACACTACAGAAGGTTAACCTTTTCACTACCACATTACAAAGGGTTAACGCTTCCACTACCACACTATAGAAGGTTAATCTTTAACCCTAGTGAAAGGGTTAACCTTGTATAGTGTGGTAGTGAAAGGGTTAAAATGACTTAAGTAACAGTCAGGGAGGCGTCTACTGACCACCGTAAGGTTCCACTGGTTGCGGCTGGAACTCCCGTGGCCTCTGGACAGGGACGCGGAGGGGCGGTTCTCTCAGGCTGTAGTCATTGTCGTTCTCCGTGAAGAGAGGAATGCTCTGTGGCGCCTCGGGGCCATAGTAGGTGCCTCTAGGTAGGGTCCCTCCATAGTTGCCCCAGTACGGTGGCCCCTCGGGGCCCTCAGGGCTGTACTCGTAGCCGGGCCGTTCTCGTAAGCTGTCAGACCCTGCTCTCCTGGGCAGGTTACACATGGCAGCGTAGTCATCTGAATGGCACACGGGACAAAGGTGTAGTGAGACGACCTCATCTCAGTCGTACGTGATCATTCGTGAATAGTCTCAGTCGTACGTGATCATTCGTGAATAGTCTCAGTCGTACGTGATCATTCGTGAATAGTCTCAGTCGTACGTGATCATTCGTGAATAGTCTCAGTCGTACGTGATCATTCGTGAATAGTTGAGACATCGATACGCCGCTTGGACAACAAATGTTTTTTAAACCAAGTTAGTCCCATTGAGATTGTAATCTATTTTCAAGACACGAGACCCAGCAGTAAATGTAGTTTCACATAAAACGAGCTAAAAGCGCAATACAACAAAGGTGCAGGGAAACAAAATACAATCATACTATCAATTAAAAACATTTGCAATTATCAACAGACTCAGATTCCATGGACTTTATGACGCTCTTTAAAATCAGCAAGAGTAACTATGTCCCGGAGCGCTGATGACTAACCCTTTGGTAATATAAGAACCTCGGGGGCGTGTGAACAGAGCGGTGTCCTCTGTAACTCACCAGAGTCCCTCCTGGGACAGAAGGCGCACTGTTCGCTCCAGGCCACGCCGTACAGGCAGCAGCACTCCGTGTAGGTGGTCCTCCGGCCTTGGTAGGGGCTAGCGCACATGTGGTCATCCACCAGGTCCTGCCAGCAGAGATCCATGTGGACGTCCTCATCTGGCTCCACAGCCTCTGAGAGGGAGGACAGACGGATGGATGGATGATGACGGAGGGATGGGTGGAGT
>NC_140167.1:35423111-35435611 GCF_963971535.1 Notolepis coatsorum
AACAGGAATCTGGCAACCACTAAACAGAAATGTGAGTACAAACAACTTTTACTTCAGCGTGTTCAAACCTCTGTCTATTTCATTAGCACTCAAAGTGATTCTTCTTTTTTGCTTTAGCAACTTCAGAATGTTACCTTTCAAAAGAGACCAGACTCATGCATGTGCTATACGTATAAAGTATAAAGCTAAGCTTTGCAAAAAAAAGTATGCAGCCGTCAAAAACTAAAAAGAAATGGCACATATGACGTTTGTCAACTTAACTAGCAAGTTAGCTAACATTAGCTATTAATGTTATTGATAGCTTTTGATGCTATAACGTAACATTAGCTAGCTGACAATTACACTTTTAAATTGACACACATCTCATTACACATCATTATGTGTAATTC
Organism: Notolepis coatsorum; assembly: GCF_963971535.1. Lineage (NCBI taxonomy): Eukaryota > Metazoa > Chordata > Actinopteri > Aulopiformes > Paralepididae > Notolepis > Notolepis coatsorum. The sequence continues at coordinate 35,423,501 of NC_140167.1, forward strand.
ATGGCACAATTCAAACAGGATAAAAAAAGGATTTGTCTCTCCCCGTTGATTGCTGTTCATATTCTTTCCTAAATAAGATCCTATGGTGGTCCAGTGGAAGGGAAGGAGAGGGCCTCTGTATGGTGTCTCCTACAGTACCTCTTCCTGGAACAGGACAGGATGTGAGGTAATAGTGTCTCCTACAGTACCTCTTCCTGGAACAGGACAGGATGTGAGGTAATAGTGTCTCCTACAATACCTCTTCCTGGAACAGGACAGGATGTGAGGTAATAGTGTCTCCTACAGTACCTCTTCCTGGAACAGGACAGGATGTGAGGTAATAGTGTCTCATACTGTACCTCTTCCTGGAACAGGACAGGATGTGAGGTAATAGTCTCTCCTACAGTACCTCTTCCTGGAACAGGACAGGATGTGAGGTAATAGTGTCTCATACTGTACCTCTTCCTGGAATGGGACAGGGGTGGATCTCACAGTTGTCCCCCCAGCCGGCCCCCACCGTGCAGCAGCACTCCTGCTTGGTGGTGTTACGGGACAGGACGTTGTCACAGAAGTCGGCGTCGTTCAGGTTGTAGTAGCACTCCTTCCTCTCCCCGGACAGTACGTCGGACGGAAGGGCCGAAGGGGCGGGCCTAGGGCTACCGTCGTCTGTGGAATGACGAGGAAACCGGCGAATCAGAGAAACACACTACTGACAGAATGCACAATGTACAATACCCACGAATAGTCATCTAGCACGGCGATCACTGTTGCAAATTATATGTTGCGGTGGATGCAATAACACTAACACAGCGGTCCGTTAACTGTGGTTTACACGTCTAGTGGCGTTGGTTATTCTTCCTCCGGCACGTCGACAGCACATCCCTCCAGCTCGTGGGCGCATACCTCCTCCTGCCCACTTGCTGAGCCTGCTCATTTATCCACAGGCATTGACTCAGGCATTAGGCCTTAAGCTAGCAGCATATAGCCTAATGGAAACACTGGCATGTGAGTCAACATGCCATTCGCTCTCACATGATTGATTAGCGCACGTCGAAAGCAAACAGCGGAATGTGGCAGAAAGGTACACAGAGGCATAGCTGGGGCTTAATGCCCGGCAGGAGGGAAAACATCCCCGCTGAAGGGCGCGCCGGTTAATAATGTAAATATGCCCCGTGCTCGTGTACACATATGCATATCGGCGATCTTTGTGACTCACTGCTGCGGATTGTGAGAGAGGGCTTTTCCCTTCCACTCCGAGATTGCCTTACAGATATCAGGAACCTGTTCACTCGAGGTCATGTTAGTGTAGAAGAGAGTAATGTGTCCGTGCTGTTCACTGCCAATAGCTACACCTTATCCATGTTTGTCTTGGTGGGGAATTTGGCTCGGGGCAGGTTGGCCCTGAGGGGACGTGCTTGGAGTTGGGCTGTGACGGAGAAGAAATAAAAAAAATTTGGGTTCTTGGGGTTGGAGTAATACATATTCCAAGATATATACTGTATGTACAAGGGTCTTTTAGAGGACAATCACCCAGCTGTCATCCCTAGAACTAAAACTAACAGAGACAGACGACCCCCGCGCGTCAACAGACACAGTGCGGGACGAGAGGACGGCCTGTACCCTCCCGGTTACCCTGTTGTTTAGACAAAATGAGACGGCTCATTAAAGCAGGGACAACTCCGAGTCCCGACGTCGGGCCGGAGAGTTAAGTCCCATAATTCACTGTGTGCGCTGCCGCCGCTCCTACCGGGGGAGCGACACTGGCTGGTGAGCGGATCGAATTCCTCATTGTCGCTGGGGCAGATGCACAGGAAGCTGCCGTCAACGTTCTCACAGAGGGCCTCCCCGCACAGCGCCGTGCTCATCTCGCACTCGTTCACGTCTGAGTGAAGAAAGGAGGGGAGAGGAAGAGGGGGGTTAATGCAGATGATCCCGTATGTACATATACGGCAGGCATACGGCAAGCACGCACACGCGTCCCCGTGTAAACACGTTAAAAAAACTGCATCTCTCGTCATAATTCCAATATGTGTGATCCGGTGAAACTAAATTAAATGAAAACGTTACAAATTTGCTTGGATGTTGCCGTTTAAACAAAGCCCACTGTCCACATGTGTTGTATATACAGTACACACACATGCAGCAGCGGTCAAAGGAATGAACAGCTACACACCGACACATGTGCCCATATCCTCAGGTGGGTTGGTGTAGCCTTGGTCACACTGGCAGCGGTAGGAGCCGTCCGTGTTCTCGCAGAAGCCATGATTGCCACAGAGGGTCTCGTTGACACACTCGTCAATATCTGGGGGGCAGAGAGCACAGAGGTGAGCATAACATCATACATTACAATATCATACTGCTCTATGGCCTGCGTCATATGATTGGCCCGCTAATGACAGTGGCCGCTTTACTAAAATAAACACGACTACTGCTTCAAACTTACAATAACAACAGCAATCAATGCCATCATAACATGTCAGATGCAGTGCATGGATAGCGGGAATGAACTGGGTAGGTTACAGTTTGAGGGGGATCCGGATAATTTAATTGACTCCATTACACCAGCTCCTAATTGTTATCAATGAAAGCCAAAGTCTGCGGGAGAGGGCTGTCGCTCTGCCTGAACACGGCACGCTGGAGCAGCATCTGGAAGGCCTTTGGTGGGGTCTAGGGAGTGAGAAGTGACTTGTAGCTCACTTATAGCTGTTATGTAACAAGGGCTGGTTTACACACACTTGGAGGGGCCTCTGCATTCACACCAGCCACTTCACACGGCCACTAGAGGAAAGACGGCTGTGGGTAAATAAGATTCCTATTTTTGGCTCAGATACAGGCTTTTGTGCAACAGTCCTGGCAGAAATGTGCTTTCCACGCTAATCGATGAATCAAGTGTAAACTTATTTTGATGTGTTTGACATCTCTGGCTTTTGCAATCCGAACCAACATGGGTCCTGTGAAAGGAATCTATGCAGCAGTTTGCTCGCATGCACAGCAATGCTTCATAAAACCAGAGGAAAGACCTTGTTATGTGTGTATATGAATGTGTGTATCACAATCTGTGTTATGTGTGTATATCAATGTGTGTTATGTGTGTATATCAATGTGTGTTATGTATGTATATCAACGTGTGTTATGCATGTATGTCAATGTGTGTTATGTGTGTATATCAATGTGTTATGTGTGTATATCAATGTGTGTTATGTGTGTTATGTGTGTATATCAATGTGTGTTATGCGTGTATATCAATGTGTGTTATGTGTGTTATGTGTGTATATCAATGTGCTATGCATGTATATCAATGTGTGTTATGCATGTATATCAATGTGTGTTATGTGTGTATATCAATGTGTGTTATGTGTGTATATATCAATGTGTGTTATGTGTGTATATCTATGTATATCAATGTGTTATGTGTGTATATCGATGTGTGTTATGCATGTATGTCAATGTGTGTTATGTGTGTTATATGTGTATATCTATGTGTGGTATGTGTGTTATGTGTGTATATCTATGTGTGGTATGTGTGTATATCAATGTGTTATGTGTCTATATCAATGCATGAGCAGGGAAAGAGAGGTATGGATGCTCAGGCTGTTAACACCGGACCACATAACACCAGCGCTGATTCCACACCGCTGTCTGTTTAAAGGGAACATTTGTTAGCAATCTCTTACATACATCATTTAGTATTTCTTGGCATCTTGCGCGCAGCGCAGGGGCCAAAGACAGATACCGTCGGAGAGGCAAGGCTGATTATAATTGTTTAAAAAACAAACAGGAGAGTTTGATCTCAATTCAGTCATCTGTGGCACGGTCTTCGGTCAAACCGATCGACAAATGGTCAATGTTAACCCGCGTGCGCTTTGACAAGTCACCACGTCTGGTGAGAAAACCGAAGATGCTTTCCTCTTTCTTTCCAGCTTTTTCCGCTGGAGCTCTTTTAATGAGTTCAAAATGTGCTTGCCATAGAATTCAGAAGAGGGGGGGGGGGGTTAATACAAACTGACATTCAGCAGGATTCTTGTTTTGATCACGCAACCTTTGAAGGGAAACGGTGAGGGGATTTCATCAACAACCTACAAGTACGTTAGTGACCACATGTTGCGAGCGCTCTTTTCAACTTAGACATAAAAATGTCGGAGTCGGCGAAAGCCATCCAAACCAGGGACATACTGAACAAAACCGCGTGTGGATTTCCTGCAAGTCATCAGGCTAAAGACATTGTGACATACAGTCCTGTTGTTCAACATCGACAGTACATTATGTCATTTTTTTTTTACCTCCGTCTGTCTTATCAAGGAAAATGCTTCCACATCGACCAGGAACAAATATAGAAGTTCTTTGGCGCCTGAGACACATAAAAGTAATTGATTCATAGACGGTGGGGTGGGGGTGGACTAATAACATTCGCATATTGTCTAGAAGCATTTCATTTCGCCTCCGAGCACTCATAAACGCTGTATCATTTGAAGGAAGGAGGAGAGAGTGGGCCAGGGGAACCGCAGACCCATTCAGTCACAACAGAGACGGCATGGCGAGGGCCCCCGTCTGCCATTCCAACACGGAGGAGCGTATTCTGTTGCCTGGCAGGAGACGGTTCTGCTGCCACTGCTCCCGTCCTGAAGTGGCCCTCAACGTGCCACAGGGGGCAGAGGCACCAGAGGCTCCCACTGGGCCATAAAAACCACCCGACACACAATGTCATTCCTAGAACCTACTTCGAAAATGCATGAAAGGGTTTAACACTTTCACTACCACACTACAGAAGGTTAACCTTTCACTGCCACACAGTGTGGTAGTGAAAGGGTTAACATTCTGTAGTGTGGTTGTGAAAGGGTTAACCGTATGTAGTGTGGTAGTGAAAGGGTTAACATTCTGTAGTGTGGTTGTGACAGGGTTAACCGTCTGTAGTGTGGTAGTGAAAGGGTTAACATTCTGTAGTGTGGTTGTGAAAGGGTTAACCTTCTCAATCTGTAGTGTGGTATGGTGAAAGGGTTAACCATCTGTAGTGTGGTAGTGAAAGGGTCAACCTTCTGTAGTGTGGTTGTGAAAGGGTTAACCCTTTGTCGTGTGGCAGTGAAAGGGTTAACCTTCTGTATTGTCGCAGTGAAAGGATTAACCCTTTGGTAGTGTGGTAGTGAAAGGGTTAAATGGCTGGAGCAGAGACGTCGGCTCGGATGACAGGAAAGAGAGAGTGGATGGTAGAGAGACAAGTATTGAAAACCGCCGACCCATGAGGTTCGCATTTTGCATTCGATGCAAAAATGCCATATTTAGCAAATACTGTGCTGGTGGATCCTGGGTCACATCGTGTATAACTCAACATGTATGAGTAACATTCCTGCAGCTCAATCAGGAGAATGTGACTCGGGGCTTGCGGTAAAGTGAAGCGTATTGTGTATCAACGCGCAAAGAACATTTCCGTATGTGTGAAGGGCGTTAAGTGGCGGGTTTTGGAACGTCGGAGAGTGAGGGGAGGTCTCTGCGGAAGGTAATGGAAGCTCTCAGCTGCTCTGTGAAATAATCAGTGTCTGCGGTCGGCCTTTCATCCGTCCGAAACATGGAACAAAAATGCATTTGCGCTCCACATGTGTAGTGTTACTTACTGTAGCACACGCTCCGCGAACGCTACCAAACCATCATCCCAAAGAGGAATGAGAGCATAAAATATGCCTTTAATGGACCTTTTAATTTTCGGTGATGCTGGAGGGACTTATTACTTACTTATCAGGCCCAATTAGATCTGTCCATCCGGCCGGGCCAGAGAGTTAGCGCGCTAATCACGGCGTTAATGGCTTACGGGAGGGAATGAATAATGCATGACGGGATCGCTCCGCCGATAATGTTGTCCGACGCCAGCAGGACGTTGTTACTTCGCCTTGTTCTTTCCATGTCTTAATCCTGGGTTACGTCAGGAAGCATGCAGGGATGCAAATTGCCCGGAGGGAGGAACCGAGGTGGGGAAGAAGGGGCGAGGAGTTCAGTTTAGATGAGAGGCGCTGAGCTGATGGGGCGACCTGGGACTATTAAGCACCCCTCATAATGGTCCGTCCCGGGAGGAGCTACTTCCTGGACCCCGGTGTTGTCGGGGGGGATCAGGTGGGTTAAGTGGGGTTCGCTGTGCCATATGCTAATATAGAGCACATGGTAGCGGTTGCCAGAAGCCTATAGGAATCAGTGACTGTTGGCTCACCCTGCAAAACCCACACTTACCTCTCCCCTATTCCCTGGGCAACCCCAGGTCTGATTGGACCCATATGCGGCCGTTATTTGACACAAGCGATTGGACAGGGATGAGGTGAAGGGTGCTTTCTTTACAGGAAAGTGGTTTTTGCTGTGTCTTAGCTGTCATATCATCTGTGATGACCTGCCTTGCCCCCAACCACTATGTTGGAGGTCAGACTGTTTTAAAAGGTGTGTGTCCGGAACATCACCTTACATCTGGACAACAGCAGGAAAAGTCACACATGGTAAAGCCGTCACATTTCTATACATTTGCCAGAGTGTAGGGAGCTGGGGAGAGTGTGACCACAGACCATTTCTGGGCCTGGGGCACGCCTTCTTAAAGACACGCCATAGCAACGCAGGATTTATGGGATTCACAACGGTGAATTAAAGCTCAAAACAAAGACTGGATCCAACAGATACACACCGTGAGACACGCACACACACACACAGAAATCACATGTATGCACACACATACACACACTCACATACAGTATACAAACACACACATATATACAAAAACACACACACGCACGCACGCACATGGTTTCTCTGAAATGCTCTGTGACCACAGTGGTACTGTGTACGTATGGCGTCATTGCAGGTTGAGGGCCACTCCTGCACGGTTGTGGCTGACGCGCTGGTAGTGAGGGAAGAAAACCTATGTTTTCCCCCTTTTGTGTTATGACCAGCGAATGAGTGTGGCGAGCGGAGCCAAAGACAACCGCTGCCCCACCGGAGGCCCGGCGAGTAAAAATAAAACAACGCCCCTCGCAGGAACGGCAAATTACAGCGTCTGGCCTTTTCTTTAAATATTTGATGATTTTTACAAGCAGACAAGAATTCCATGGAGTAATTGAGCTCCCTCCCTGGACTCTTTATTGGGGTGACGGCAGCATCTCCCACCACTTCCCTCCGCGCCGCGGAACAAGCGGCTATTGTGCGCGGCGATGGGCTGGCGAGAGGGCCTGGTTGTCGAGACCCAGGCCCCCCGGACCCAAGGGTGCGTGGGCTAGTGTGGGCTGTGAGTCAACCTCTGGGGCGTGAGTGTTTGTAGTTGAGACAGGGTGAACGTAAGGGGGTTGGCATCGTGACAAGGCGGCGGGAGAGAGAGAGAGAGATGGTCAGACATGGTCATAACCGGGCATCCTTTATTAAAGACAAGCACAGCTTGTGCCGTGTTATGGTGCCCCGGGGAGTCACTTTAGCCTTTCATGCCAAGCCCTAAACAGAGGATTTTATCACGCTTCCACAAGGCATTGCCTCCCTCGTTAAGCTTCTGTCCTGTATAGGAGAGCCTGGCTCCAGTAAAGCTAGTGAATCTGGACAGTTCCACAACAACACTGTGACGGGGGGGGGGGGGTCCACCATGGCCCCTAATGCAGTTACCAGCAGCACATATTTACATCACACACTGATCAGGACTGGATCCAAGTGAGCTTGGGAGCAGCGTGTTGACGCAGAACGCCAAAGGAGGGGGAGCAGCTGGTTCCAATCTGGGCCCCTATCTCACAACAGGCCCCTGCATGCTTTAGCTGGTGCCAGACAGGCAACACCATAAAGTCGTGAGTGGAGAGAGGGCCGTGCTTAACCAGGGGGCTCTCTGTCGCTGATGGCCGTTGGGGGCTCTCCTGTTTTTTGGGGGCTGCTGTTCATTCTCTTTCACTCTGTGGCTCAAATAAAAACGGTTCAATAAAAACCGGGTGATGAGAATGAGAATGTAACAGGCTGCATGCACTGCTCTCGCTGGCCCAGTGTCTGTCTCTAATTTCCCCCCCCCCATCTCTCTCTCTCTCTCTCTCTCTCTCTCTCTCTCTCTCTCTCTCTCTCTCTCTCTCTCTCTCTCTCTCTCGCTCTCTCGCTCTCTCTCTCTCTCTCTCTCTCTCTCTCTCTCTCACACACACACACATCCTCCATCTGGTGCTCCATACGTCATCCTGTACCGATGCTCTCAGAGCCCTGGCCAGTCTCTCTGCGTCTTCATATGAGGAAATACTTGGCCTCCTGCGTTTGTATCCAAGTCAGATAGGCCTCTTGTAAAAAAAAAAACTAAAAAACTTGATGTTTTATGGTTCTATAACGGAAAGAAAAGAGAAGCAACACCGCCTTATTCAACACAAAAACATGGAAAGTTATACGCTGAGCATTGTGTGATGTTAATATATCTGGAATGCACACAAACACAGCCCTGGGTATCCACCCTCTGCCAGTAAACACATAAAGCTCTTTGTATTTGGGGGGGTTATGTAGATAGAGCTGTTGTTATTGGACAGCTGTGGGACCAGATGTGGCAGGACCAACCCCTCCTGACCAGCCAGCCAGGAGCGCAGGTGACCGGACCGTGCCACGGAGGGATGAGGGACGTCGAGGGACAGCCCGGGCCAGTCGAAGATGGACAGAGGATGGACAGGTGCTGTGGGAGGCCTGCCACCACTTCCAGAGAGGAGCTGCAGCGGGGATCATGTTCCTCCCTGTGTCCCAGGCCAGAGGCTCTCCATTAGCTCCATTGTCATTAGAGGATGAGACTCACTGCTATTATCAGCAGGCCTCACACTCACATGCACACGCACACACACACACACACACACACACACACACACACACACACACACACACACACACACGCACCCACCGCCTCGCATGAAAGCGCCCTCCTCATTCTAAAGCGCCCCAATTTCAGGGGCCATTTGCCCTCGCCTCGCCTCGCCTCGCCTCTGCTCTCCTCCCCGATCCTCTCCCACAGGCCCCACTGCCCAGGAAGACCCATTGCACCTGATAGCGTTTGATTCACATGACCCTCCTTTGTCCGTGCGTGCCAGATAGATATCACTATCTCTGCAGGGAGGGAGGGCCGTGGAGAGTATACAGAGTGTTTCTTTCAGACCAGGCCCGAACCCTATCTGCATCCAACTGGCTCAAGGTGATTGGTTGCATTTGGCGCTACCTTTAGCACAGAGGTTCCCGAGCGATTTTGGCAGGCAACCCAAAATTAAGACAATCTAACTGTAAAGGAAGGAATCTCCATCTGTCTGCTGTCTGTCTGTCCTTCGCATATCTCAAGAACTGTTCGTCTGATCAACTTCACACTTGGCACGTGTATTGCTGAGGACCCAAGAGAGTGCAAAGTCGATCGGAGAGCGCAAGCTCTAACTAAAAACACACCTTTTCAATCAATATCTGAATAAAAAAAAATACTAACATTCTTACTGTGTATACTACTATGTACTATGCTACTATGTCTATACTACACTCTACTAAGCTACTATGTGTCAGGGTTCCTGCCTGTCGGTGCTCCACCCTCTCTCTGTCTCTCTTTCCCCTTCTCCCGCTCTCATTATGGTCAAGTAGGTTCTGGTGTGTTGTCAGCAAGGCAGCTGATCTGAGGTCTGTGGGCATGGTACATCATGGTATATAACTCCGCCCCAGACATGGAGAAGTTGTCAGATCGTAAACTCTCGTTACCAGTCATGTTATATTGCATGTTATATTGCTCGTGTTCATTATTCTGATACTTCTAGTTGTTCGCCTGGATCTCTCGTTCTGTGACCTTGTCTAACTGCATTCTCATCCTCTCTGCACGGCGAATACCTGGAGACACTGACCTGCCCGGCTAAGACCTGGAGACACTGGCCTGGCTCACAAGGAACTGCTCTGACTCACGCCTGGTTGACGACACCTGCCCCTGCTCTGATCCCGTCTGTCTGATTCTCCTGCCCCTGTGTATACCTTGGACATTACGATTACCACCCCCGTGTACCGATCCCTGCCTGGACATTGACCATCCATTAAACGCACCCATATTGGGTTTTATCCAGTTCTGTCTGCCGTTTCTCCTTGCCTGCACATTGGGTTCTAAACACAACCGTGATACTATGTCTATACTACTATGTACTATGCTACTATGCCTATATTATGCTACTACAGTATGTCTGTACTATTATGCACTCAAAGTTAAGCACTGCTAGATGAACAATACCACTTCCCCTTGACACTTGTTAATGTAATAACGTATTATCCTCCTTAGAGGAAATGTGTTTCCACAGCCTGTACACACACAAGAACAATTAAGGAACATCAATCAATCAAACAACACAAAACATAGCCACAAGGAACACAAAACAGTCACAAGAACATGAGTCCATGGCGGCTAGGTGGTGCAGTGGGCAAGGCGCTCACCACCAATGCAGGAGACGCTGGGTTCGAGCCCAGCTCTCCACATTGCTATCAGCTTGGCTGGTCGTTCATACTAATACAATTGGCAGTATTAGGGGGTGGGAAGCTGATGGGTGGGTATCGGACGTTGTGGACAGCGACTCCTACAGGTCGGTTGGTGCGCCTGCGCAGCAGAATCAGGAAGCGACGGGGGCGGCGTGCCCTCCAAACGCAGACCCCCGACGCTGAGAGATCGCGCTGTGCAGGTGAAAAGATGCGACTGCTGCTTCCTCAAGTACCGGAGGGGACACGTGATGTAAAGCTTAGTCCACATTGCAGCCGGCTTGTGGGAGGCATGCCCTAACAACGTTCGAGACAGGGGAGGGTAGAATTGGACGATACGAAATTGGGATGGGAGAAAAATAGAAAATGGGAGAAAAAGTAGATAAAAAAAAAGAACATGAGTCCATGTGTTATTGCTACAATTGTATGAGGGCAGTGACGGGAGAGGGCACAAAGCTCTTACTGTAGTATGCTTTTTTACAGATCAGAGATCTGTATCTGTGGCCGGATGGGAGTAGAGTGAAGCATGAGTTCAGGGCGTGGCTGAGGTTGTGTGCTGTGGTGAGTGCTTTGCATGTGATGGCAGTGTCAATGGTATCCATTTAAAACGTAGGTGCATACATTCTGTCACCATAAGTCTACAGGAGTTATGTCTACAGGAGTTATGTCTACAGGAGTTATGTCTACAGGAGTTATGTCTACAGGAGTTATGTCTACAGGAGTTAGGTCTACAGGAGTTATGTCTACAGGAGTTATGTCTACAGGAGTTATGTCTACAGGAGTTATGTCTACAGGAGTTATGTCTACAGGAGTTATGCCTACAGGAGTTATGTCTACAGGAGTTAGGTCTACAGGAGTTATGTCTACAGGAGTTATGCCTACAGGAGTTATGTCTACAGGAGTTAGGTCTACAGGAGTTATGCCTACAGGAGTTATGTCTACAGGAGTTATGTCTACAGGAGTTATGTCTACAGGAGTTATGCCTACAGGAGTTATGTCTCCCTATTTCCAAATGTTTCAAAAGCATTTACAGCACTTGACCTTCAGGACTTATATCATACTGTAACTTTATATAGTAATGACTAATTAATCTACATTTTATCAAAATCATAATTTGGTGCAATAATCAAACTGCAGGAGGCTGCAATATTTGACAAAGGTGAAATGCAGTATATGTCAAAATACCATTCTAGGTATTGTGATGCTGCAGAGATGCCCTGGCCTATAAATCATATTCTACAGACACAAGAAAACTGTTTTGGACTGGTATAGTCCCCTGCAAAAATCACATATATTTAAATACTTTTTCCAATTAAAATGAAAATAATGATACCAAACCCATTCCCATGATACCATTGCATCTATATTGTGAATCATATCACAATTGCAACATCTGTCAAAATCGCAATATGCTATATCTATATAGTTCTGCCCTAATTGACCTCAAAACCATGCCCTCTTCTCTTGATGCTCCAATCACAACTGTTGCTTTCCTCGGTCAGTAGCAGGTTGTGATTGGAGGATCAAGAAAAGAGGGCAGGGTTTTGAGATAATGTCCATTGCGTGCCCTGCCACTTTAGCTCCCCTCAGTACACACACACACACACACACACACACACACACACACACACACACACACACACACACACTCACACACACACACACACACACACACACACACACACACACACA
>NC_140167.1:35438111-35440151 GCF_963971535.1 Notolepis coatsorum
CCATTGGGAAAACCCTGTCTTCCCTTGCCAAGAGTTGATAACAAGACAAATCTTTCAGTGTGGAAAGGGTAAACACACATTTGCAAAAGTTGAGGAGAGCAAAACAATATTTCAGACCACGGAACACAACTGTGTTGTGACTGGAATAGCTGTAATATAAATTATACGACTTCAAAGGCGTACACATCAACACCATCCGATGACACCCTATTAAATATGAATGTCATTTGAATTGAATGAATGAATGCACTTTCGTGACATTAATATGAATGTACTGCTTTCTCTGTAGTTCCTTGTGTTCTAAACCAAGTATCACGTCACCTGCCCGGAAACCCTCTCTTGTGGCCATCGACGCACGCCCATGCTCTCATCCCCCTCCCCCCTTCCCCGCGGGGCCCATGGCGGGCAGAGGGGCCTGGCTTTCATTGTGTCAACGCTGTACACACAAGGGCAGACTGCATGAAAATATACCATGACCACTGATTTATAGGATAATTAAAGGCCAATATTTGCTGTGGCAGGGGGCCAGAGTGCTGGATGCAGCAGGCTGGGAAGAGTTTGTTCAGTGTGTGTTGTGGATGCTGTCTGGTGCTCCGGGGGCCAAAGCCCTGGGGGAGAGGGCCACTCTGGAAGGACTGGAGGGGGTCCCAATTCCCTGACCCGGCAGCCTCCCGTCAATCTCCTTTACCCCCTCAAAGTGAGCCCTCCCCCTCCCTTCCCACGACCTGTTTCAGATGCTGACGCAGAAACACCAGAACACGCTCAGCATGCCGCCCGAGGTTTTGTCATTTACTTTTACCTCGCCGTCGTAAAACATACCAGTAAAAACACTCGTCCAATCCAGACATGCTTCTCCCAAGTTATTAAGTATTTTGACAGCAAACGCTCCAGCATGTTCTAGGGGAAAAAGGCTCTTGTTCTCTGGCCAAAAATCAGGGTTCGTACCCCCCCCCCCTCCAGTGTGACCGGTGGATCACTGGGTGCGGCTGGAATAACATCAAACTGATGTCCGAGCAGAGAGAGTGAGACCTGAGAGTCTGCGGTGAGACGGTTGATGTCTGGCCATGGCACCATTACAGACAATAGTAGGGACTGAGATTCCGTGCCAGGGGTACCAGTGGGCAGCCTGTCTCCCTGGCCGGGTCGGGGAGGAGAGGAAGACGGTTGGGCTGGTGGGAGGGTAGGGGACGGGGGGCGAGGGATCGGCTGAGAGGAAGATGAACGGCGCGATAGGCTGATAAAGGGACAAAGGGCTGAGGATACCGCCTGCCTACCTGCCTGTCTGTCCTCAATTACACAGGAGACTTGAAGGCGGCTAGGTTTCAGTGAGAGGCTTTTAAACCTGGGGGACTAACCCAAACACAAAGCCCACCGAGTCACCCTGAAGGTCCTAGGTGGTGTTTTCGTGGACCTCATTCACACTGCAGCCATTTTGCTCTTGTGTCGGGGGAGAGCGAAATGGCCGCCGTGTGACTATGGTGAATTGCTGCTGGTCTCTGCTGTGCTGTTACCTTGGCAGCCGGTCGCTCCTCTCACAGTAGAGTATCCAGCAGAACAGATGCAGACATAGGAGCCCTCTGTGTTCAGACACTCTCCCTCTCCACAGATCTCCATGTTTAGACACTCGTTCACATCTGCCACACACACACACAAACCACAACCAAGCACAGGTACACACAGACAGACACACAAACACAAACAAAAACTCACATTAAAACTCAAACATGGGGTACCATGGTAGAAGGTCATCTGCAACCACTGTAAAGAGGTTTTCTTTTTGGCTTTTTTTGTTTTAGATAGGACAGATGGGATATAGAGAGGGGGGGGGGGGGGGTTGAGGCATATTCAAACTCAAGAGTATGTGGAGACATCTTAGCCCAGATAGTTATCAGGACACTCCATGTGATAGGGTGTGTGTGTGTGTGTGTGTGTGTGTGTGTGTGTGTGTGTGTGTGTGTGTGTGTGTGTGTGTGTGTGTGTGTGTGTGTGTGTGTGTGTGTGTGTGTGCACGTGCATGTGTGTGTGTGTTAGGGCTGACCC
>NC_140167.1:35440351-35492601 GCF_963971535.1 Notolepis coatsorum
CCCCCCCCCCCCCCCCCCCACAAGCTGCCGCGCGGCACACCCGAGAGGGAGAGCGAGGGGAGAGGAGGAGAGAGGGGAGGGAGAGAGGGGGCCTTATCAATAACGGCCTGTCTTTTTCCTCTCTCTCTCTCTCTCTCTCTCTCTCTTCTCTCTCTCTCTCTCTCTCTCTCTCTCTCTCCTCTCTCTCTCTCTCTCTCTCTCTCTCTCTCTCTCTCTCCCACCCCCTCCCTCCCTCTCTCTCTCTCTCTCTCTCTCTCTCTCTCTCTCTCTCTCTCTCTCTCTCTCTCTCTCTCTCTCTCTCTCTCTCTCTGTCTACCAGTCGCAGACTGTGTGGACTGACTATCACTCAAAGTGCTTATGGGCGGAGCCAGGCCATAACAGCATGAAATCTTGAAGCTGAAAAATGATGGTTTTGAGTACTTGATTAGAATATAAAACAATGCATTTTTTTGAAAAGAAAATTACAGATGTCTTCAATAGACTCACAGGAATGTGTAAGTTGCCCAAATAGTGCTAGGAATAGCAACGCATGTCCCCTTTAAAATAATTCACAGGAAATTCACTGTATTATTTTACAGATTACTTTTTTTGTATCTACTTTTTTCTCCTCCTTTTTCTGTGATTTTTCTCCCCATCCCAATTTACCTCTCGTGCCAATTCTCCTCCCTGTCCTGATCGTTGCTCGCATATTGCCCCCCACTGGCCGGTTGTAGGAGGATAGAAGCCTTGCATCACATGTCCCTCCGATACATGTGGAGGCAGCCTGTCACATATTTCACCTGCCAGCGCGGACTCTCATTTGGCGAGGAGTAACGTGTAGGAGGCTCACACTGCCCCCGCCATTTTGATGACTTTGCTGTGCAGGCGCCCCAACCGACCTGTAGGAGTCGCTGTTCACAACGACTACCACCTTCGACTTCCACCCGCTAACTCTGCCAATTGAGTTAGTATGACGGCCGGCCCAAGCCGGAGGCAACGCAGACAGCCGGATTCGAACCCGGTGTCTCTTGCGTTGGTGACGAGCGCAATGTCCGCTGCGCCACCCAGCCGCCCCTTTACAGATTACTTTAGTTTTTCTACTTTAATGCCATAAAAATACAGAAAATTACCTTTTATCAAAATATTAACCATTAAATAAAGGTTGTAATCTGTAAATGTATTTGATTTTACTGACAGTAAGTATTTGGCAACTGTTGCTGCCAGACATTTACCGTTCTTTTTACAGTTTTCTTTTTTACAGTGCACACTGTTCAGCCAATCAAAGAACTGAGGTTACTCTGTACACGGCGTCTTCCGCACTGCAAATGTACATTCCGCCAACACACATGTTCGTCATGGAAACGGCCGTGCTGTTTTATAGGTGGGACCTTGGATGACGAGAGCTGTAGAGTGCTCTAACAGGTGCTTTGGAGGGCTTTACAAACGGGTCAGGGGTTGAAACCGGGCCGTGGCCATGCACAATGGAGCCTGACATTGGCTGTTGTTCTTGTCTCTTTCAGTCTAAGCGGGGTTCGGGTAAGACAGGGGTTATTGGATTGGGCTGTTTGGTCTGGCTGGGAGCACTGGACCCCACTAAGGCCTTCTCCTCCATCGGATTACTGAGAGTTATTCTGTCTAACTCTGTTAATCCTCTCTCTCTCTCTCTCTCTCTCTCTCTCTCTCTCTCTTTCTCTCTCTCTCCCCGCCCCTCTCTCTTCCTCCCCTCCTTTATAAGTCTGGCCTCGGTCCAGTCTGGACAGCTACCCTTTTCCAAAAGGCACACTCTCTCGGGTTTCTCGCCCTCTCACCCTCTGTGCAGCCTCGGAAGCCTCAAGCCAACTTGGCTCTGAGGAGAGGGTCAGCTACGAGGACAACACATGCTCAGTTCCCCCTCTGCTAAAGTCTGGGTAAGCCCACAGAAATGCTGCTGCAAGCTAGCCGGCGTTGGACAGAGTAGCTCATAAATTAATGTGGGATCACAGTCAGCCCGTGTGGGTCTCCATTGTGTGTTGATTCGCCGTGTGTTATTCTACATGCACAGTAGGGCTAAACAATACAATATAGCAGATTTATATCGACATCGTAGTGCATGAAAGACAGCAGTATAAACATAATCAACTAGCTAAGTGTGAATGGAAAAGCATCTGGTAGACACGTCCACAATCCCAGACATAGCCAACTATATAATGTGAAAAGATCAGTCATCAATGGGAAAGTAATGGAGTCTCACAATCTACTATTGTACAGCTACTGAAACACCCTTTAAAAGTAATGTAGACTTAAAAGAATGACTTAAAACGACAGCCCTTGTGGGTCTCCATTATGTGTTGATACGCCTGTGTGTTATTCTACATGCACAGTAGGGCTAAACAATACAATATAGCAGATTTATATCGACATCGTAGCGCATGAAAGACAGCAGTATAAACACAATCAACTAGGTACAGTAAGTGTGAATACAACTGAGATGTTAATCGTTGGCCCCCCAAACCACAGAGGCCTGTTTGAGGACATCTCCCTCAACTTTGATACTTGTCATGTATCTCAGAGCTCCACCATAAAAAACTTCAGAGTAATTTTTTATTCCTCCCTCTCATTTAATACACATATAAAAAATGTCACCAAAATTGCCTTTTTCCATCTTCGTAATATCGCAAAAATTCGCCCCATTTTAACTCTGGCTGATGCTGAAACCCTAATTCATGCTTTTGTCTCATCACGTCTAGACTACTGTAACGCACTTTTTTCAGGCCTACCTAATTCAAGCATAAAAAATCTTCAACTTGTGCAAAATGCGGCTGCACGGATACTAACTAAAACTAGAAAGTTTGATCACATCACACCAGTTTTGTCCGCCTTACACTGGCTTCCTATTCAAGCCAGATCTGACTTTAAAGTGCTACTCCTCACCTACAACATTTTAAATGGGCTCGCACCACTCTATCTATCCGATCTCATCTCTCGATACTCGCCCGCTCATGCTCTGCGCTCACAAAATGTGGGACTTCTATCGATTCCTAGGGTTAAAAAGAATTCCGCCAGCCACAGAGCCTTTGTCTACCGCGCTCCCTACCTGTGGAACAAATTACCTGCCGTCGTCAGGGGTACCTGCTCTGTCGAAGCTTTTAAATCCCTGCTTAAGACCCATCTTTTCTCTCTCTCCTTCAACCTACCCTGATCTCACCTGGTCGGGGACGATTAATCTGTCTAGTTTAGTTAGGATGTCTATTTGCTCCCATGTCTGCTTTTCTGCAGACATGGGAGAACCTTTTTAACCTCTGTCTCTGTCTCAACTGGTCCCATGGAACAGCTTCATACCGCCTTCTGTCTGACCTGCAGTGCTGAACCTTACCTGCTCTGCCCTGACCAATTCTGAGTGGTGTCTCCTGCCCCCCAGGGCACACGGCCCTGAGCTATTGTCTTGTATCTCATCATGTATACATACGCTTGCAGTAGTTCTTAGTTCTATCTATTACTCAATTTCACAATTTTCTTATATACTTTGATTCTACTGTCACCATGTATGCATATGCTCACTACATGTATTTATTGCTCCATCTCCACCCACTACAAACATGGGAACTCTCTAACCCCCCCCCCCCCCCCCCATCTCTCTGAGTGGTTGTCTCGTAGTGTTGACCAAGGTGGTGGATGTCTCGGGGTCTTGGCCAAGATTGCAGTGACTGCTCTATGTGCACCACCGAGGCCATGGATCAGCTTATTACCGTCTTCTGTCAATGTGGTTAGACGTTGAGTTCATTGCTGGGTTAAGTACTTCTATTCTATTCACATAATATGCTTACTACATATATCTATTCTATTCACATATATGCTTACCACATGTATCTATGTCTGCCCATCACAATCACGTAAACTGTCTAACGCCTGTCCCGTCTCCCTGTGAGTGGCTGTGTCGTGGTGATTACCGGAGTGGTGAACGTCCTGTGATGATGACCGGGAGGATGCGACCCTCTCTGCTCCGCCCCCATGCCTAAAATAGATCCACTATCAACTCTATTTTCAATCTTTCAAAATGTTCAGTTGCTATTGCATGCACTTATCTGTGTTTCATTACACTTATGAGTGCATGCTTACCAACTGTTTCGCCTGTTTTATTGCAACACTACTATCACCGACATCTAAGAAGGGAGATCCCCCCTTGAACGGCCCTTCTAAGGTTTCTCTCCTCACCATTGCCTGTGGTGCATTTTTTTCCTATTGCTAGGTTTTAGTGAGTTTTTCCTTACCTTCGCGTGGGGTATGTCTGGGAGTGTTGCATTCATTTATTTTATACATTTTGTATCTTGCTGCATTGTATCACGTGGTGGCAGTGGTGGCACTGTAGACACTCGTTTAAATGAGACCTTCAGCACCATGGACAGCGACGCTGTCACAAAACGGACCATACAAGTTGTATACACTACACCAAAGTGTAGAATAACTACTTTCCAAATAATGGATTGTCCAAATGTCGGGTTATAATACGAAAGTGTCCTTTATAGAAGTTTACCGGTGCACGTTACATTACATTTCTCTACTTCACTGGCGCTCTCTAGTCGATTCATTATAGTATCACTCACCCTCGCGCTGCTGCCGTCAGTTCAACATAATGACGCGCTCCTTATACATCTCAGTGGCTTCAATCTGAGCATCCAAATCATCCATCAGACTTATAGCTGTTCTATTTCACCGTCAGGTTCCAACAAACTGTCTTCTTTAACTCCCATCCCAGTACATCCAATAAAGTGATCAAGTAATCAACATCCGGAGTTTCCACGTCAATTTCAATGTCCATCTGATTCAAAACTCGCGTAATAACGCCTCTGATTGCGCCCCGCTTTCGTATCATTCTTTCAATTTTAGTCCGACGTTCGTCTTCACCCATTCTAGAGCTATCCAAAACGTTCATATCTCCCGGATTTCGCCAGTTGATCTCATCATGATTTAAATGAATAGGCTTGTTTGAGATTGGCGACTGGCGAGGCCTGCGCATGCGCACTGCATCGCGCTGGGTTGTGAATAACAAGTTAACTAATTCGTTCCTGCCTGCTTGCCTGAATTTATATATGCGCAAATAGAAACATGTATACCGACCTGGCCTGCTTCGGAGTTCAGTGGCCTGACTGCGGACAAAAAAAAAAAAAAAAAAAAAAGCATTTGCCAGTCTGCCAGGGCAGCCAGGCCATGCCAGTCTGCCAGGCCACCGGGAAAACTCCCGCTGCTCCCGATGGTCAGTCCGCTAGTGCTTCTGGGTCTTACCTGTGACCTTAGTAGATGAGTCTATAGGCGCTGTGTCCTCAGAATCAGGCTTGAGATTGATGATGATAGGAGAGTCAGGGGTGGTCTCTAAATTGAGAGCGGGAAAGAGAAGATGAAACAATCATTTATATTTACAGAGACACACCATATTATGCCAACTAACCTTATTCACACACCATACTGGTTGATGGGGTGGAAAGATGTAGAAGTGCTCATTCACTTCAATGTTAAAACATCACTATACAGGACACTTTTTATGCCACTGTGGGAATTAGTATGAAATGCTGATGTGAATGTCTCTTTCCTCTGAACTTGTTAAAAAAATAAAAAAAAAAAAGATAAAAAAAAAGTTGGTCACAAAAAAATTACGTCACTATACATTTTTCATTGTTGTTTTGTTTGTTGCGATAAAAAAAGCTTGATTTTTTTTCTCAAACATTTTGATGCAATTTGCGAGGTTTTATGTGATTTCTTTGCTGTAAAATTTTAAAATTGTATTTTATATTAAAGAATAATAGGGCTGTCAATATTAATGTGTGGATTTTTTCGATATCACCATTTTTTACTCCAAACGCCTCCCATAGCCTTTACTTGCACCCGGTGGCTGGCGTGTTTACATTCCCAGATCACACATGCAAACCACAGTGAGAATAGAACTGGACCATCCCCTGAATGTTTTATTTCATAATACAAACTTTCCGAACTGACTTTTTGATCAGACCAAGGACCGAAATAGTCAAAACAACAGGCAGAATACAACAATTTAATTATAGACCCGTGATTACTCACGGTTGTTTTTAACCGCGGTCATTTTGGTGTTTTGAAATGTATGGGGGTGTATGAGTCATGTGCTCACTGAAATGCGTTCATAACGATCCAAGTAAACAAAAAATTATTAAATAAATCTGCCGCATGAGTCATGTAGGAACAGTTATGAAAACAATTTACGCTTGTCATTTTTATAAATTTGATGCTAGAATAGCCATTTATTTTACATGGGAATCAATGTGGTTCCTCTCGTCCTCCCACCCCAGCCTCATCTCCATTAACCCTTATGTGGTGTTCGGGTCTGTGGGACCCCTTTTCAATGTTTCCTAAAGAGAAAAGATACAATTAATAATTTTTTTGACCTGAAACTCATTGGCCTTGGCTAATTTTTATGTGAAGAACATAAAATAACACATTTTCATTGAGTGCACACTGTGGTGTTCGGGGCCACTGGACGCAAAAATATGAAAATTGTCGGTGAAAACAAGTAAATATGGTAAAAATTACATAAGAAGGTTGACTGTGTACCTTCACTGTCTGCCTCCACCTTGTCTCATTCATATTTTTCAAGTTAAACATGATTTATTCCATGCATGTCTTGATTATAATGGATTGTTTTCAATTAATTTGTACAGAAATCACATTTTATCACAAAAAACTAATAGCACTATTGATAAATGTGATCTAGCAGAGGTAAATGGCAAATATTAACCATATATATACTGTCTAGATCGCTTGTAGTTGAGATAAGAGAGAGAGAGAGAGAGAGAGAGAGAGAGAAAGGGTGGGGTTAATGTCCCTGCGGGGAGAGAACCACCTATGGAGTCGCACAGTGCGACTTCTTCTTACATATTCCGCTTGAATGATGTACTGGTTGTTTTCACAAGCACTGCTGCTATGACAGCCACTCAGCAGGGCCCTCCCACGGTAGCTTGGATGGCAGCTACATAAAGGTGATCTATGTCTATCTGCTGGCTAAAAACAGCACAATAACAGATATAAATCAATGGCGCTCACAGAATGGAGTCGACCTACAAACTTTGTCAATGTTTTCATTGGCGCACGGCGGGCCAGGGTAGAGACTGCCACTGTTGTACATTTGATAGAAAATGGATCAGGAGGCTGGCTCTTCCTGGCTGAAGGTAACGGAAATCTCTGTTTGGCCTGTAGCTCTCCGAGACTCTCTCGATGCAGCGGGAGGCGTAGCACGGCCGCGTATAAACACTGCAGTATATTATCAAGGTGTCCTCATGAGTTATGACTGCACAGGCAGCTTTTGTGAGCTCACGATTGAGTCGTGACTTACAGATGTGATTTTTTGTTAGTATGGGTGGTTCTGTATCGATGATACGATAAGAGAAATTACCTGGATACTTCAGTGGTGACTCAGGCACAACAGCAGGCTAGAAGCAAAGAAGTAAATATTAATCGTTAGAGGAGATTCTGGCAAATCACATGGCCAAATTCCCTGTCATATCCAATGATATTAAGTGCGTGCAATCTACCTAAATGTGTTCCGCATAAGTTATGTAATCACATATAGATTCTCACGAGGCTTCCAGGCCGTCCTATTCTTCTAAGATAAACATGTCATAAGCATGCGTGGAGAAGCTGACAGGGAGGAGGGAGGAACTCACCGGGCTCAATATTTCCACATCTGTTGGGAGACAGAAGAGTAGCACGTTTATCAGCATTGAAATCAGACATTCTGTTAGCCTTATCAAGTGTCAGCACGAAGGCCTTTATTTCTAATAAAACAAAGCTTACGGCTCATGTATCCTTTAAGCCCAACAGAGAGGGCACAAGAATTTTTTAAATAACGTTGACTACGGCCTGTGGAGATAATTTTTTTCCGAACAGAGTCAAAGAAACAGATATCTCCAATAATGAACACACAATCCCTAAATATTTACAGTATCGTCTCCTTGCATAAATCACATCGCCGAGGCTATGCCAATAAGTTCTCTCATAGCTGTAAATCAGAAGAAAGTTTTGCAGAAAATCCCCAGGTCGCAGATGTTTGACCCCTTGTGGATTATTTCTTTGCTGCTGCAATGCTTAGGGGAGGCGCACTATGCAGGGGGACATGGATCTTCTTTCATATTCCGTGCAGCGGTGGATCAAGTCCTTATTTATGGAGATCACAACATCCTGTTGATGTTTACGTTCTCACAAACAGCTAATCCATCTCCTGTCCCCCCCAGAAAAAGGTTCCTATAGTGTAATCTCAAAGCTACCCCCCCAGGTATTCACGCCACGGGTTTGACCATGTGTCAAAGCGGTCAACTGAACACCACATTTGGATATGTCCCACTACTGTACTACTGCACATTCAGCAGTAACAACCATTTGTCTCTTTTACAAATATTTATCAACAAAAAAATAAACATGACAAAGATATATTTGAAGGAGATAGGGAGCTCTCTTCACACTTAAGGCTAGATCCACATAAGAATGGATTGCACGGTGCAAGTTTTCATTCAATCAATCAATCTGCATGGTGATTGATTGAATGAAAATTGTATTAACAGATTGCAGAATGGGTACAATACAGTACGGCTCAATACACACAATTGTTAAGGGGATGCAGACCAGAGAAATACTTTCGTCTTGTTTACATCAGGGTGCCCCATTTTCAATTCATAATGAATTGTAAGTAAGGGTGCAACTAGCACTGTGCAATCCATTCTTTGTGGATCTAGCCCTTAGTGTATAAAAAAAATACTTTTATTCTCACCTTCGGGAAGTTGGGGCTCTGTGGGTGGTGTCTCTCCGTCAGGGCGATGAGTATCTGGGGAGGGAGGGACTGGGTGCCACGGTGCCTGGGGCTCCTGCGGGGTGTGGGGGTGGCGGGGCGCCTGTGGTGTCAGCGGGTACTGCGGATGCTGGGGTATCTGCGGGGTCTGTGGGTAGCGGGGCGCCTGTGGTGTCAGCGGGTACTGCGGATGCTGGGGTATCTGCGGGGTCTGTGGGTAGCTGGGAGACTGCGGGCCATGGGGCAGCTCCCGCGAGGGGTGCTCTGGCAGGGAGTGCGGCGTCTGGTGGTACGTGGGGCTCTGGTTCTCCCAGGAGACGCCTGTATTCCTCAGCTCCTCGTCCTCCAGCTGTCTCAAAGAGATCTGCACGTCGGAGCGGGAGTAGGTGTATCCGTGACCGGCGGGGCAGATCTCTTTGAAATGGTCTACAGGAAGAACATACAGTATAGGAGAAAACAATGAGTTAACATGAAACAACACTGTACCTGAACCGCTGCCAGAGACTAATTACTGCTCGTATTTTCTGTCTGGTGTTCATAGCAATACTATAAGCCACCCGTGAAATACCATTATGTCGAGCATGCCGTGTCATACCGTGTGCTATGCTTAGGGAGATAGAGTTTCGGCTATAGCCGCGGAGTTAGCTGGCTGGCAAGCTAATGACAGCTGACATAGAGGGCTAACGAAGAGGAGCTTTGGAAGGATCGGAGGTGTATATGACACACACATACACTCACACATACCCATGCCAGCGGGGGAAGTAGAGGATTGTGTAATACTGTCTGACCTTTGAACTCCCAGAGGCGGAGAAGTGTGAGTGAGAGGCTAATGGAGGATTGGCTGGAGGGATACAGGGAGGGAGATTGCACCTCTCTGTGTCTGAGTCCAGCGATGGAGAATCCATTACAACAGAGAACTACTGTGTCCTCTACCTGACCTGAAACTAGCAACTCCTATGCCAATAATGGCCAGGGAGTCTGGAATATAGATATGAGTCATGACAGATGAGTGGTTAGTGTAAGTGCATGTGTAAACGCAGGAAGCGTGGGTATGATAGGCTACTGAGTGATGAATCTAATGCAGAGGGAAAGTAGGAGCCCGTATGACCAGGAGCCACATCTGAGCGGCCGGAGGCAGGAATGCAAGTCAATGGGCTCCTGTTACCAAGTCCACAATAATGATCCTGGCCACTCTGTACGGAACATGGCTCTAACAGCTTGTCAGGCCATACAAAAGCCAGCGTCCGAGTAATCAGACTACAGAGTGTGTGTGTGTGTGTGTGTGTGTGTGTGTGTGTGTGTGTGTGTGTGTGTGTGTGTGTGTGTGTGTGTGTGTGTGTGTGTGTGTGTGTGTGTGTGTGTGTGTGTGTGTGTGTGTGTGGCTCCACACTGTGCAGTTCTGGCTGAGCACCGCGGAGGTCTGGCTCTATGATATCTGATCTATGACAACCTTCATGAGTCACAGGCCAGAATGGGTACTGTACCGTATAACACCAATCCCCTCTCTCTCTCTCTCTCTCTCTCTCTCTCTCTCTCTCTCTCTCTCTCTCTCTCTCTCTCTCTCTCTCTCTCTCTCTCTCTCCAACACTTTGATGATAAAATCGGAATGAAAGAAAAACAGAAGATCACAACAACTGCCCATGTTTCCCTTGGCCGAGCCGCTTCGTTTCTGCTACAGAACATGCGCCGCTTTATTAGTGGGGTCTCTCTCTCTGAAGGTCGCAGTGATAACACGAGATTGACTTCCACTATTAGGCAGCCCCCGAAAACATAGAAACGGCTCTGTTTTTGGTCTTTCTCCACATCAAACACGTTTGGTTATTTTGAACGGCTTTAGCAGACTGGCGGGAGAGCGTGGCGGTGAACGGTGCTGTTTTGAGTGGCCTGTAAGCTTTCATTAGCATCTCCCCCACGCACTGCGCTGAGATTACATTTGACGTTTTCGCAACAAGTGCAATCAAACCGGAGGTTCAAGACAACTGAGAAATTGCTTAGGAACAAATTGCTTTTAATGAGAAAGTGGTGGGTGGTGGAGAAGGGGACAGAAGGAGACAGGTTGAGAGACTCATACAGAGGCGATGGTAACTGGACAGTGTGTCTGTGGTAAATGGACAGCGTGTCTGTAGTAACTGGACAGTGTGTCTGGTAAATGGACAGTGTGTCTGTGGTAACTGGACAGTGTGTCTGTGGTAAATGGACAGCGTGTCTGTAGTAACTGGACAGTGTGTCTGATAAATGGACAGTGTGTCTGGTAACTGGACAGTGTGTCTGTGGTAAATGGACAGTGTGTCTATAGTAAATGGACAGTGTGTCTGGTAACTGGACAGTGTGTCTGTGGTAAATGGACAGCGTGTCTGTAGTAACTGGACAGTGTGTCTGGTAAATGGACAGTGTGTCTGTAGTAAATGGACAGTGTGTCTGGTCAATGGACAGTGTGTCTGTAGTAAATGGACAGTGTGTCTGGTCAATGGACAGTGTGTCTGTAGTAAATGGACAGTGTGTCTATAGTAAATGGACAGTGTGTCTGTAGTAGGGAAGCACAGAGATGTTATATTGAAGTTGATGTTTCAGGGATTGGTTGATAGTTTTGTAGCCAGAAACTTGAGTATGAGTATAAAATGTCTCTAATGTTGCATACAGGGCACGCAAATTCCAAACCTTAACAAGAAACATGTTTTCGTTATTTGCCCATAATATAAATTGCAGGGACATAACAACTGTATACATCAATATGTTACACTTCGTTTGGGGGTTTGGCATGTTTCTTTACTTTGATTTAAGACTTGAAAATACCTCGAATTTCATGGGCATCGATTTTCAAATAGGTATTAAATTATACAAAATCGAATAGTTTATGTGACTATCGTTTTGTCAAAAAGAAAAAAAATGTCCCCTTGTTTTTACCAGCACCTACACTGTAGTGTATTGAAAGCAGATGTTATACTTTGTTTCAAGTTCACACATTTCAAGCATCATACTTTCGGAATTAATGCTTTTGTTGCTGGAAATAACGTTGCGCCTGGTCCGACTCCCAAACATCTAACGCTAGCTGTTAGCCATGACAGCAGCTAGCTATCTCACTTGTTTGATTATCTCTATCTGAATAACAGTTTTGTGAGTTTTGCACATCCCTACATCCCGGTGTCTCAGATAGATAGCTTAGCTAGCTCGCTCGACTGAGGAGCTATTCTTTCATATCACGTGACATGTCACAATGTACAGCCTTGTACTGATATCCAGATTTTTCAACACCCAGGCAGGCGAAACAAAATGCAGGTACCGATCGTTGTAAGACTGTTTGTACAAATATACTGTAGGTAACAAAGATATTAACCTTTCAGACACCCTTGTCAATAATCGGCCATAGAAATACAATTGACCTAACTCAAAACCATGCGCTCTTTTCTTGATCCTCCAATCACGACTGTTGCTTTCCTCTGACAAATTAAGTTTAGCTTGTTTGTTGCTTTTCTCGGACAAACAAAGAGGGAAGCAACAGTTGTGATTGGATGATCAAGAGAAGAGTCAATTGGACTGATTTGGATTGTGCTTTCTAAAGCTGATACCAATATATCTACCAATGCAGTATGCTTGTTCATCCCTAGTTGGGTAATAATACCTGTTCCTGGCAGAGGGCAGCGTTCGCAGCTGATGCCCCAGGACTTTCCCACGCGGCTGCAGCAGCATATCTGCTTGGTGATGTGCTGGGAGAGGGGCAGGGAGCAGGTGCCTGCAGACACCGACCGGTAGCACATCCCCCGCTGGTCTGATACCGCCTTGTCCGCTGTGGACACACACACACACCATCAGAACCAATACACTATACATACATAGTACATACAGTGCAAGTACAGGCAGGATTGGCGAGTGATGGAGGACATGTAATGAGGTTATAGTACTGATATTACAAATGCCAGTAACTGTAATCCATTGCGGTTACTGTAAAAACAAGAACCAGATTACAGATGCTATTGGAAAAAATATGTGATCACTCAAATGAGAGGTTTCCGCTTGCGACTGGTCTTCAAATGCCAAGGCATATGGGTACTGTAGTGGTTACCATGGAAACACGTAGAGATTAAATTGTATTAGGTACACAGTCTTGTTCTCATTCTTTTTATGTAAAAACATAGATCTAATTTAATTATGCTCAACTCCGCTCACGTCAAATGTCAGACCAATTGAATAAGTGGAACCATATGAACCCAATATCTTGAGAAACTCCTCCTATGGTAAAAGACCAAAAGGAACCAGGCGGGTCCTAAGATGACCATGTGACTCCGCAGGTCTATGTTTTTCCTAGTTGTTTCCTAGTTGTACCTAGTTTTTCAAGCACCACCCGCATTGGGTGATTGGTCAGTGATTGTTTAGTTGTTATTTTCTATGTCAATTGTGACTGTAATTCTGAATGACTTGTTCACATTTTCTCAGTGTTGAGACGACCCCTCAATATCTAATGCAAAACACAGGGAAAGGCCATTTTTACAATAGGGGCCCCAAAGTAATCCAAAAGTAACTGGAAGCAATCAGATTACATTACAGGGTTTGAATACTCCAGTAATCCATAACAAGTTACATTTTGAAAATAACCATCCCAAAACTTTAGTAGTACAGATGATCACAGCCAAACACGCATTGTGATGAGATATTTGTTCTGACTGGGAGAATGAGAGAGGTGCTTACAGACACAGTGGCTCCTGGCTGCGTCCAGCATGTAGCCTGGTCTACAGGTGCACCGGTAGCTTCCCTTCGTGTTCAGGCATTCAGCGTTCTTACAGAGCCCAGGCATCAGGCATTCATTTATGTCTGCAAGAAAACAGATACAATATCAATTAACACCACTTAACTGGCACCTATATGGGACGTTTTGTACTTGCGGCACTTTGGCCTCGTTTTTAAGGCGATCCAATGCTTTTATGCCAATGAACCAATACATTGCTTGAAAGCTAAGATTTTCACTGTTCGATTGATACCCTACTCAAGGTATTAGGTGCTCGCATAAAAGAAATAATTTGAATAATATATATTTAAATTTTATATATTTCTTTATTATTATTTTTTTTTATTTTTTTTATTATAAAGAATGTGTAACTATGTGTAACCTTTCATTAGAGCCCAATATTTTGCCTGTACGTTGAAGCGTTCAAGATTTATAGCATTTTGAGACATAGGGTCTCCAAGTGGCCATTTTTTTTATAATCTTTTGCTGTGAGGGGGGGGGGGGGAGAAATGTATCTATGTTCCAGTTGTATGTACTGTAGAGCTTCAATACACTCTGTACCAATCACAAATACCACCAACCTGGTTGTGTGGCAATAAATGAATCTTGTATCGTGTATCTTGTATCTTGTATTTGGAGACTCCGAGCGGCCATTTTGAAAAAACGCATAGACATACCATTATATAAAGTTTAGTAAAACACTAATTTTCTGTGGTATTGTTATCAACTTTGGACCTGTACTAGATAAGGCTTTAGGCTATGGACCCATTGTGGTTTCCAGGTCATACCTATCAGCTGGAACCTGCAAGAGGCCTCTGTTTGCAAGATAATTCAAATGGAAGTAAAAAAATTAAAACGTAAAAACTTAAGTTAACTTAACTTAACTTCAAAGTTTAAAAAGCACTCAGAGTGATTCTTCCTGTTGTGGATGAAAATTCAGAATGTTTCGTTTCAAAAGAGACCAGTCATGCATGTGCTATAAGTATACAGTATAATAAATTGCAGATTACTTTGGGTATGCCATTTTCAGGCGTTTTCTAAAAAATTTGCCCATCGTAAAATTAAGTAAAATAAAAAAGCGATAAAATACAAATACAAAACACAATAAAATATATATCTTTTAAAAAAAACGTTCAATATAATTGACAAAAGTGCTTCACACACTCTAAGATCATAATAAAAATATGTAGAGAAAAAAATAGCAATTGCATGATAGCAATTGCATGATGGGGGGGGTATTTAGGGGGGAGCAGCAGGTCAACAACAGTAGATACCACATATCGCTGCTGTCGGGACAAAACCTCATAACTCCATTTAAAAAAAAAAAAATTATTATATAAATCAACTCCGTAGATCATCCTCCATATGTGTGTGTGGGTTTTACAAAGTTTAAACAATGGGAAAGCATTAAACCGATCATCTGTCTAAACCTCCTAACTCTATTCACCCTCAAATCTGTGTTAGTTTTTTTCATCTGCTGAAAAGTTGGGTTTTTGGAGTTATGAGGTTTTGTCCCGACAGCAGCGATATGTTAAAAGCTGGGAATCTGAAGATTAATTTGAGATGCAGCTCAGCACTGTGTGTCACGCTTTATAGTCATAAATCTGTAATAACCATTGTGTTTTGGTTAGGCGGCCATTCAACTTTTCTTTTGTTTTGAGTGTATAAGGGCAGAGAATTATGATCAAAACGTATGATGGCCAATCTCATGCTCATTTATGTCTCATAAGTTATTGTTGATACCATTTATTACACAGATTTGGTGCAAATTCTAACAATTTTTGACAACTCGAGGGCTATGGTAAAATATCACATTAAGGCACCAAAACATCGAGGAACACCATAGAAAATTCATGCTGATTTTGACAATTGGAGATTTCTGTAAGAATTGCATTTATTTTCGTGACCTAGAAACACCATACATTTTCTGAATGCCGTTTCCACTTAGTTTGTGGTTGTAAAGTTTCAGGAGGCTGTGACTATCCTAGTGGTCACAATAGGTAATTGTATACAGTAAGGTCAAGTTTAAAGAAATGGTCTCACTACAATGAAATGGCTATTATGGGAACTAACATCATCACACATGAATACAGTTGGGCTCACTAAATCCACAAGAGTCTCAGCTTTCCAGTCGTGCCAATGCATGCAATTCCAAGACTGTTTAGGGACCACAGTATGCAGAAAGAGGCAAATATATGTAAATCTGTCAAAAACATTCAACACAGTTGACCATTATCTTCCTTTGAATAGACTACACAGCGTTGGTTTTGATGCAAATGCTTGCAGTTGGTTTCAGAGCTATTCTTATGAGAGACTTCATTGTGTGAAAAGTCTGAAAACCCAGACTTATTTCTTACCCATTACAAAAGGCGTCCTACAGGGATAAATCCTGGGTTCATTGGATCTACAAGAGTCTCAGAGATGTCCAGTCATACCCAATTTATGCAATTCCAAGACTGTTTAGGGACCCCAGTATGCAGAAAATATGGTCAAATACACCATTTATAGAATACTAATAACAATGTAGCATACAGCATCCAAAGCACTGCATGGGATTAGCAGAATAATGGGCATGTATGTAAAAGGGCGATTCATGGCTATCCATAGAACCCATTTTCATTCAGATATCTTGAGGTGAGAGGTCAACGAACCCCTTTGAAAATGGCACCACTGTGTCTCTCAGGGCTGACCAGGTTTGGGTCCGACATATCTCAGTTCTGTGTGGGTCTAGGGCTCAGCTGTCTTTGCAATCAGTAGTCATACAAATGCACTTCTTCTGATAATCTTTATTGTAATTGGTTTATGGTAGAAATTCAATGTTTAACTATCAAATTCAATGTTAGCTAGCTCGATAATTTTAGCTAGCTATTTTTGGATCTCATTAACTAATTTGAAATATCGTTAGCACCCTGATGTGCCAATCGCTAGAGCCAGGCAGAAAACAACGGGACAACAACTACTTATCCCGCTGCTTTTAAGCCTCTAGATACCAAAGCAGACAGGACCAAAACCAACCATGTTCACTGTTGTGTTTACTGCTTGATACAGGGCCTGTGAGGTTTTGCCCGCTGCTCACTACCTTTTCTCTGTTTCTTTAAGCCTATACTGTTTATTTCCCTTCTCACTCACTCTCTCTAGCCCCCACCCTCTCGTTCCTTACCCTTAGTGGCCACACCTGTTCGATATTTCTATTATCTCTCGCACCTGTGGTGGCAGGCTAATTAGTCCCCCTGTGGGCTTTAAATACCAGGGCTCTTCCCCTCGTTTCGGCGTGGGGTCGTGTTGTATACTTGCCGAGTCATATTCTCTAAACATCTAGACTCTTTCGGGAGATCCTCTGTTCTGCCTATGCTGTTCCATTCTCCGGCGTCGAGATGTCTGCTCCAGCCTTCGCCAGCTGTCGCCGTTGCCTGTGGGGAAGACTGGTCTGCGCTCCCTGTACTTCCACGGGAGGCACCCCAGCGTTCCACTGCAGACCCCCGCGCAGCTGTTCGTCCTGACGCACATCCAGACCAGCGCAGACGCTCTCCAGTCCTCAGCGCGCAACGCGCATCTTCCAAGGACGCTCGAGCTTGGCACGCTCCTCCGTACCAGCGCACTGACGCGCATCTCCCGGACCCTCGAGCTTGGCACGCTCCTCCGTACCAGCGCACTGACGCGCATCTCCCGGACCCTCGAGCTTGGCACGCTCCTCCGTACCAGCGCACTGACGCGCATCTCCCGGACCCTCGAGCTTGGCACGCTCCTCCGTACCAGCGCACTGACGCGCATCTCCCGGACCCTCGAGCTTGGCACGCTCCTCCGTACCAGCGCACTGACGCGCATCTCCCGGACCCTCGAGCTTGGCACGCTCCTCCGTACCAGCGCACTGACGCGCATCTCCCGGACCTTCGTGCTTGGCACACTCCTCCTCGCAGACGCACCCCGAGGCGTCTCTCGGTTCCGACGCGCACACCAAGGTGTGGCGCGCACTCTGTTCCTCGGCTCCGACAGCGGCTACCCGGTGGACGACGCTCTCGCCACCGCCACTGTTCCGACGCGCACACCAAGGTGTGGCGCGCACTCTGTTCCTCGGCTCCTACAGCGGCTACCCGGTGGACGACGCTCTCGCCACCGCCACTGTTCCGACGCGCACACCAAGGTGTGGCGCGCACTCTGTTCCTCGGCTCCGACAGTGGCTACCCGGTGGACGACATCCTCGCCACCGCCACTGTTCCAGCTCCCTGTTCCGACGCGCACACCAAGGTGTGGCGCGCACTCTGTTCCTCGGCTCCGACAGCGGCTACCCGGTGGACGATGCCCTCGTCACCGCCACTGTTCCAGCACTCTGTTCCTCGGCTCCGACAGCGGCTACCCGGTGGACGATGCCCTCGTCACCGCCACTGTTCCAGCACTCTGCCCCTCGGCTCGGACAGCCAGCCACCCGGTGGCGATGCCCTCGCCCCGTTGCTGTCCCCGTACCATTACGCACACGCCTGGGTGAGTTTTGATTGTGATGTCACTCACCCAGCGTAGTGTCCTTGCCCCCGTTCCCGTTGCTGTCCCCGTACCATTACGCACACGCCTGGGTGAGTTTTGACTGTGATGTCACTCACCCAGCGTAGTGTCCTTGCCCCCGTTCCCGCCGCTGTTCCTGTACCTTTACGCATACGCCTGGGTGAGTTTTGATTGTGATGTCACTCTCCCAGCGTATTGCCTCTGTTAGTTAGTTTGGACATTTCATCTCCCAGCGTATTGCCTCTGTTAGTTAGTTTGGACATTTCATCTCCCAGCGTAATGCCTCTGTTTTTGGTTCTCACTTAGAATAGTATTTTTGGACTTTACATCTCCCCCTGTGTGTTTGTCACACGAAGATATTATTACTTTGTTCACTTTGTTATTTGGACTGTTCTGCACCTGCTCTGTTTTTTCCCTTTGGTGCATTAACTCTCTCCTCTGTCCTGCAGAGCGGCCCAGATGATTTCCACCAGTCCTCCCAGTTCCTCCCTGTTCCCCAGCCCGCCTCCGCGGGCCTCAGCCCCCTTTCTAGTTCCACCTAGTTCCTGTTCCCTAGTTCTCCCCTTTCTAGTTCCACCTAGTTCCTGTTCCCTAGTTCTCCCCTTTCTAGTTCCACCTAGTTCCTTGTCCCTAGTCCTCTATCCCTAGTTCTCCTAGTCCCTAGTCCTCTTTCCCTAGTTCTCCTAGTCCCTAGTCCTCTATCCCTAGTTCTCCTAGTCCCTAGTCCTCTTTCCCTAGTTCTCCTAGTCCCTAGTCCTCTATCCCTAGTTCTCCTAGTCCCTAGTCCTCTATCCCTAGCTCTCCTAGTCCCTAGTCCTCTCTCCCTAGTTCTCCTTGTCCCTGGTTTACCTAGTCTCTAGTTCCTCTGTCCCTAGGCGTTCCCTTAACCTTCCCCTAGCGTTCCCTTAACCTTCCCTTAGTGTTCCCCTTTTCCTGCCCGCCTCTTAAAGGCACCTTTCCTTCCCCTCATATAATATTCCTGTATTTGTGATTCTCCCTTAAAGGGACAGTGCCCTTTTCCCTGTTTTTCCCTGTTGTTCAATAAATATCTGTTTCTTGGCAAACCATCATACCTGTCTTGTGTTGTGCGATTGGGGTCGGTTACAAACCATAACAGTACGACCCCACCAAGTCTACGACCCCAGCCAGCACAGACTGTGTATGTTGAGTTTGCCTTTTTTTTTCTTGTCCCCTCTAGCTCCCCTGTTAGCCCTGTTAGCTTCCCTGTTAGCCCAGTTTAGCTTCCTTGTTAGTCCTGTTTAGCTCCCTTGTTAGCCTGTTACTCCCCTGTTTAGCCCAGTTTAGCTTCCCTGTTTAGCTTGTTAGTCTCCCCGGTTAGCTCCCCTGTTTGCTTCCCGTTTTGCCCTGTTTGACCCCCCTGTAGCTAGCCATGCCCTGGCAGCTAACCCAGTTTCCCTCTGCATGGCCCCGGTCTGCTAGCTTGGCCCCGGCTGTTAGCACAGCCTCTATGTTAATGCAGCCTTGCAGCTGGCATAGGCCCTGTAGCTAGCCAGGCCCAAGCAGCTAACCCGGTCCCTCTGCATGGCCTCCACTTTTTTGTGTAGTTTCTCCCACTGCTAGGACTGCCCTTCAGCTAGCAAGGTCAGTATTCCCACAGCTAGGACTGTCCTTCCAGCTAGCTTGTTCTCTCATGCTGGTCCAGCCCTGTCTGCCAGCCTAGCTCCGGCAGCTAGCGCAGCCTCTATGTAGATGTAGCAGTACAGCTAGCATAGGCCCTGTAGCTATCAGTGCCTTGGCAGCTACCCTTTCCCTCTGCTAGCCTAGCTCGGCAGCTAGCGCAGCCTCTATGTTGATGTAGCAGTACAGCTAGCATAGGCCCTGTAGCTATCAGTGCCCTGGCAGCTACCCTTTCCCTCTGCTAGCCTGGCTCCGGCAGCTTGCGCAGCCTCTATGTTGATGTAGCAGTACAGCTAGCATAGGCCCTGTAGCTATCAGTGCCCTGGCAGCAACCTTCCCTCTGCTAGCCCTTTCCCGGTGCTACCATGGTTACCCCTTTGCTACCCTGCTTGCCCCTCAGTTCCTCTAGACCAGTTGCTCTAGACCAGTTCTCTAGACCCAGTTCCTCTAGACCAGTTCCTCTAGACCAGTTCTCTAGACCAGTTCTCTAAACCAGTTCTCTAAACCAGTTCTCTAGACCAGTTCTCTAGCCCAGTTCTCTAGCCCAGTTCTCTAGACCAGTTCTCTAGACCAGTTCTCTAGACCAGTTCCTCTAGACTAGTTCTCTAGACCCAGTTCCTCTAGACCAGTTCCTCTAGACCAGTTCCCCCAGTTGCCCCTCTGCTACCCTAGTTACCCCTCGGCGACCCTGTTTCTTTTGCTAGCCCCACTCTTGTGGTGGCTTCCCCTGCTGGCTTGGCCAGTACCTCTTGTTTTGCCCCCTGCCGCTCTGTCTGTATTTGTTTTGGGTCGCCGGGTGGCTCCCGTTGGAGGGGGGGATACTGTGAGGTTTTGCCCGCTGCTCACTACCTTTTCTCTGTTTCTTTAAGCCTATACTGTTTATTTCCCTTCTCACTCACTCTCTCTAGCCCCCACCCTCTCGTTCCTTACCCTTAGTGGCCACACCTGTTCGATATTTCTATTATCTCTCGCACCTGTGGTGGCAGGCTAATTAGTCCCCCTGTGGGCTTTAAATACCAGGGCTCTTCCCCTCGTTTCGGCGTGGGGTCGTGTTGTATACTTGCCGAGTCATATTCTCTAAACATCTAGACTCTTTCGGGAGATCCTCTGTTCTGCCTATGCTGTTCCATTCTCCGGCGTCGAGATGTCTGCTCCAGCCTTCGCCAGCTGTCGCCGTTGCCTGTGGGGAAGACTGGTCTGCGCTCCCTGTACTTCCACGGGAGGCACCCCAGCGTTCCACTGCAGACCCCAGCGCAGCTGTTCGTCCTGACGCACATCCAGACCAGCGCAGACGCTCTCCAGTCCTCAGCGCGCAACGCGCATCTTCCAAGGACGCTCGAGCTTGGCACGCTCCTCCGTACCAGCGCACTGACGCGCATCTCCCGGACCCTCGAGCTTGGCACGCTCCTCCGTACCAGCGCACTGACGCGCATCTCCCGGACCCTCGAGCTTGGCACGCTCCTCCGTACCAGCGCACTGACGCGCATCTCCCGGACCCTCGAGCTTGGCACGCTCCTCCGTACCAGCGCACTGACGCGCATCTCCCGGACCCTCGAGCTTGGCACGCTCCTCCGTACCAGCGCACTGACGCGCATCTCCCGGACCCTCGAGCTTGGCACGCTCCTCCGTACCAGCGCACTGACGCGCATCTCCCGGACCTTCGTGCTTGGCACACTCCTCCTCGCAGACGCACCCCGAGGCGTCTCTCGGTTCCGACGCGCACACCAAGGTGTGGCGCGCACTCTGTTCCTCGGCTCCGACAGCGGCTACCCGGTGGACGACGCTCTCGCCACCGCCACTGTTCCGACGCGCACACCAAGGTGTGGCGCGCACTCTGTTCCTCGGCTCCTACAGCGGCTACCCGGTGGACGACGCTCTCGCCACCGCCACTGTTCCGACGCGCACACCAAGGTGTGGCGCGCACTCTGTTCCTCGGCTCCGACAGTGGCTACCCGGTGGACGACATCCTCGCCACCGCCACTGTTCCAGCTCCCTGTTCCGACGCGCACACCAAGGTGTGGCGCGCACTCTGTTCCTCGGCTCCGACAGCGGCTACCCGGTGGACGATGCCCTCGTCACCGCCACTGTTCCAGCACTCTGTTCCTCGGCTCCGACAGCGGCTACCCGGTGGACGATGCCCTCGTCACCGCCACTGTTCCAGCACTCTGCCCCTCGGCTCGGACAGCCAGCCACCCGGTGGCGATGCCCTCGCCCCGTTGCTGTCCCCGTACCATTACGCACACGCCTGGGTGAGTTTTGATTGTGATGTCACTCACCCAGCGTAGTGTCCTTGCCCCCGTTCCCGTTGCTGTCCCCGTACCATTACGCACACGCCTGGGTGAGTTTTGACTGTGATGTCACTCACCCAGCGTAGTGTCCTTGCCCCCGTTCCCGCCGCTGTTCCTGTACCTTTACGCATACGCCTGGGTGAGTTTTGATTGTGATGTCACTCTCCCAGCGTATTGCCTCTGTTAGTTAGTTTGGACATTTCATCTCCCAGCGTATTGCCTCTGTTAGTTAGTTTGGACATTTCATCTCCCAGCGTAATGCCTCTGTTTTTGGTTCTCACTTAGAATAGTATTTTTGGACTTTACATCTCCCCCTGTGTGTTTGTCACACGAAGATATTATTACTTTGTTCACTTTGTTATTTGGACTGTTCTGCACCTGCTCTGTTTTTTCCCTTTGGTGCATTAACTCTCTCCTCTGTCCTGCAGAGCGGCCCAGATGATTTCCACCAGTCCTCCCAGTTCCTCCCTGTTCCCCAGCCCGCCTCCGCGGGCCTCAGCCCCCTTTCTAGTTCCACCTAGTTCCTGTTCCCTAGTTCTCCCCTTTCTAGTTCCACCTAGTTCCTGTTCCCTAGTTCTCCCCTTTCTAGTTCCACCTAGTTCCTTGTCCCTAGTCCTCTATCCCTAGTTCTCCTAGTCCCTAGTCCTCTTTCCCTAGTTCTCCTAGTCCCTAGTCCTCTATCCCTAGTTCTCCTAGTCCCTAGTCCTCTTTCCCTAGTTCTCCTAGTCCCTAGTCCTCTATCCCTAGTTCTCCTAGTCCCTAGTCCTCTATCCCTAGCTCTCCTAGTCCCTAGTCCTCTCTCCCTAGTTCTCCTTGTCCCTGGTTTACCTAGTCTCTAGTTCCTCTGTCCCTAGGCGTTCCCTTAACCTTCCCCTAGCGTTCCCTTAACCTTCCCTTAGTGTTCCCCTTTTCCTGCCCGCCTCTTAAAGGCACCTTTCCTTCCCCTCATATAATATTCCTGTATTTGTGATTCTCCCTTAAAGGGACAGTGCCCTTTTCCCTGTTTTTCCCTGTTGTTCAATAAATATCTGTTTCTTGGCAAACCATCATACCTGTCTTGTGTTGTGCGATTGGGGTCGGTTACAAACCATAACAGGGCCAGGCTGTGCCAACTATCTCAGGGAGGACTATATGACACTAGGTGGAACTAAGCAAAACTTGCACTACCGTCTGTTCAAAATAAATGAAAAAATAAAAAACCTAGCCTAATGCATTTGGGATTTTTGTTGCTTTTTTCCTGTTGTACCAAATCTTGACCCCAATACAGAGGTATGGACCGAACCATGGCTTCTGTGTACCGTTACACCTCTAACTGTAATCAATTCGTTGAGTCAAATCTGTAAAATTGTGTTTCCCACATGCAATCAACATAAAATCTAATAGATCTTACCAGAAATGGGCTCATCATTTATCAGGTTCTAACTGGTTAATCAACTAAGAGGAGACAGCTCTTGGCAAAGCAGTATACATAGTGGCGCTTGACCATGTAATACCTTGTAAGTAATTAAAATAACAATGTAGTACAATGCTTCAGTCATGCAGTGTCCACGGCACAGTACTTTTTAACTGTTAGGTTATGGAATTAAGATGAGGTCATGTTTTCCTGTGTCGACTCGGGACTAAACTAAAAATACTGACCTCTCAATGAACTTGTACTCACTTCAACCTCCTTATATGTGCAGTAACATTACACCTATAATGTTAACTCATAATGTTCATGCATCAAGAGATGGTAAATCTCAATCACACCTACATCAAAACGTGTTAAATTTCTCAACATTGTCTCAATCCGTTCAGACTGGCAGAGGTGATGGATGAGGTAAGTCTTTGGTAATCTTTGCACCTTGAGGAGGTGACAGAGGATCACAATAGGAGGATGTAATCAAAACCACTGGCTGCTGGAGAGCGATGAAAGATGGGACCTTTTATTGGGCCTATACAATACATAAAAGCAGGGTGCGGTGATGACATGAGTGACTGTAAACCAGACAATTATGTATCCTTTTGATGTGTTGAGGAATATTATAAACTCTCAAAGCTGCGGTACATTTGCCTGGAAAAAAGTGGTCCGCTCAGGCACAGAGGGAAATGGTGGGGTGTTTTAGATTAGCGTTAGATTTGTTGCCTCGTGTGTCTGGGGTCACGCCATTGTCATCTTACGCCAAGGAATGAAGGCCCCAAAGTATTTTCCCCTTGTGTGCCCTGCCACCGCCGGAGTGGTAGCGTGTCGCCGACTGGCATTCGCTCATGACTCCATTCGAAGTCACATACCGCCCTACAGACAGAAGGAAGCTAGCTAGTTAGCGCCCAGTTGGCCTTGCCGGTCCGGAGCAAAGGCGAACATATTTCAGGCGCTTAGTCATGCCGTCACATGGGGACCAAGGCAGGGTTTGTTGTTCTACCGTATTAAACAAAAGAGTAAATCATTAGGGCATTTTTTCCCATTGCTGTGATGACTGGAACCTGCCCTTGTTTTGTTGTTGTGCTTCCCGCTGGAACAAGTGAGCTTATAAACTAGACTTATAGACTAAATCTGATACGGTACATGTTGCCCGGGACTGAAGTGTCTCCAGGAGTGATTCGTTACCCTTGTTCTTCTTTTTCCTTTCTCTCTCTGTCTTCCTTTTTTTATTTATTATACTCTCTCTCATTATCTTTCTGTCTTGGCTTTTTCTCATTTTCTGTGTACATAGACACACATACACACACCGGAGGAGAAGTGAAAGAGGAACCAGACGGATGGTTTGAAGGTTAAAGCTGACCCGCGAACGACCCTGCCCTCGGCCCAAACGTTAGGGGACAATATAAACAGGACTGTTTCACTGTAAGCAAATGGCCCATCGCACGTTTCCTGTTTGGGGCGAGCCAAGGGGCACATAAAGACGAAGAAGCAATGGATGGACAACACCGCTGTCGTGCCCTCCTATGGTACATCATTACCAACCAGGTTCTCTTCGGGGGGAAATAAAACTTACTGTCCAGTGTCCACACACTAAAAGCTAGGAATAACAATGTCTGTAGGGACGACGGGGACTCAGGGTTAGTGTTAAGCAGCATGCTGCCATTAAGGTCAGAGTTTCAGGCCTTGGTTTCCTCACATGGGGTCTCTAATCCATGCTTGGGTTCAGTCCCAGATTAGTGCTATTGTTACAGTCTGCTGGTGGGTTGACGGGATTGAAACTG
The DNA here is from genome assembly GCF_963971535.1 of Notolepis coatsorum. Taxonomy (NCBI): domain Eukaryota; kingdom Metazoa; phylum Chordata; class Actinopteri; order Aulopiformes; family Paralepididae; genus Notolepis; species Notolepis coatsorum. Next base: position 35,465,439 of record NC_140167.1, read on the forward strand.
ACTTCCATGACGGCTTGTCATGACCACCACTAATCTCAACACCCATTTTAGATTTTATGGTCGGTCGCTTTCGCTGAGACGTAAGCCCTGTGCGGTTAGGAGGACACAGATGGAATCCATAGGCATCTATCAGAGACCCACCTCGACAGGTCTCTCATGACAGCATTGTTATTGTAGTAATGGCGCGTAGTGATGACTTCACTCGGTCCAAAGAGTCTCCCGACTCGGGTTAAAAAGTGACAACCTGTCTGCCATGACCTTACGTGACCCCCCCAGACGTTCCTCACCCCTGGAGAGACCGGCATCCACATAAACATCAGCAGGGGTTATTTATGGGCATGATAAAGGAAACAGCCAGCCCACAATTCATAGGGTTGTGTGATATCCAGGATTATAGTTGAGAACTGTTAAGAGTTTATAGGCTGTAATAGGTCAAGTGGTGTAGAGGGATTTCTTTATTTTCCTTAAAAAGTCTCAAAACAGACACTTAGCATAATTCACGGGGTGAAAAACACATCAATTTAAGGATTTGTGAATACTGAGTGCTCCTCTTCCAGATCTTGCCAAATCGTCAATTAATGGGAGAAACGTCTTTCTCAGTGAGCATGTCTTACTGTATGACCATCGCTTAGAGAGAAATGTCAATTCCATTTCCAATTTCTAGAGGCTCATTTCCACGAAAGTGGACGATAAAGTATCTATCTATCTATTTTATTCCATGAAACCACAACAGAGAAAAGCCTTGAACCCGTAAAGTCTTTGGCCTCCGGTATGCAGTATTCAAGATGGTTAATGTCGCTCCAAAAATATATCCATGGGAAGTTATCGAATGTTGATCCAGAGTGTAGGCGGTGTTATGTAAATCCTCCATAGTCTGTTCTTTGAAGTGCTGTAGCGTGAGTAATGTGACCTGTTCTGACTACTACCACCACCACCCACACAACAGAGACGGCACATGTGGCGGTGTCGTCATACGTGTCCTTCTTCCATTAAACAAGGGAAGGTACAAATGGACATCCTGGTATGTGACCTAGTTTCTCTGGAGTGCTCTGAAGATAAGGGGCCAGTGCTGAGGTAAGAACAACAGCTTGTGGCTCTAACGGGGGTGCGTCTTATCTTGGTGAGGATGCCACAGACCACAGCAGCCAGAGAAGAGAGAGAAAACAGCGTGAATCATGTCTATTCTTAAGACAGAGCTAATACACAGGATATGATACAAGCCGCCATGATTTGCTCCAACGAAATACAGTGCAAGCCGATTTGGCTGGGAGTCACAATTTGGCAGGCTGGATACCATCTCGATAACAATGACAGAAGCCCAGAAAAATCAGGCTTTTGCCTCCTTGGCCGTTCTTCTGAGAGCAGAAATTAAAAATAATTTTTGGGGATGGAACGGCAGCCGAATGGGACAGAGACTTTGAAGCTAGCCAGTAAATATTGTGGGTAACTGTCAGCTTTGCTTTTCAGAACTCAAGAAACGAGCAACTGAAAGGAGGGAACATCTTGAAGCGATCATAAAAGGCAAACCCATAGAAAAAGCAAGATCAATTATGAGTTTACTGGCAACACCTGACACCATTTTGGACGACAGAAAGTGTGTCCTTGACCACAGCTATCTTTTTTTTTTTTAAACTGTGGAACGCTTAAGAATTTCCCAGCCTAATAACCATTAACTCCGTCATATCTCTGAGAAAATCAACGGGCCTCTGGTTCTGTGGAGACCCGGGAAACTGGATGAACTTGTTGAACCGGTGGCTGACTGGCTGACACCGAGGTAGTCCAAGCTGTCCATTGGACCGTTATGATGTTCCCCTCCGTAGGCTTCAGTAAGCATTGCCCTCTGGATTGTGACATCATTAATTAAGTCACTGGGTATCAAGAGGTGCTCATAAATCTAAGCCAATCGTCCACAGCATACAAAAGATTATATAATATATAATATATTTTATATATAAGTTACTTTTATCATTTGTCTTAACACCAAGGTTTAAAAAAGCAGAGGATGCACATCCCCTCTGGTGATCAGGTGCAGGACAAACAGAAGATCACATACAAAATAATAGAGTCCACACGCTTGACTTGCTCCCAGCAAGCAGCCGTTCCTAACACATCTTTCAATGTAGAAACATGAATGGTGCCATCAGTGATTTGCAATTAAAACAGCTGTCCTATCGTAATTAGCATGGCTAATAGCTGGTTAAAGACTGGAGTGAGTTCTGTCCTTGAAGCATTTGCAATTGAAAAGTCACTACAGTAGTGGCATCAAGGCGTGCGTTGGGAACTGAAGACGAATGTATGTGTTTATTGAGAGATCAACATTTCGATCACCCTGATGAACATCCTTAGGTGGTCGCAACGTTGATCTCTCAAATAAACATATAGTGGGAGCAAGTCTAACAGTGTGCAGACTATTGTTTTTTGTTCTGATCTTCTTCTTTTTAGCTACAAAGTTCCCATCTAATGCTTCCAGGGTGATATAAACCGCAGTGCCAATAACATGTAAATGCTTCCGGTGTGATATAAACACAGTGCCAATAACATGTAAGTGGGCCAAATGGTCTCTCAGTGGACGTCTGTCTACTACAGCGTTGACTCGCGGTGTTTATCTCTCTGTGAGACGGTGGACATGGGAGCTTCTTCGACGCCAGGAGGATAAAGAGAGCAAGGTGTTTAGGGACGACCTGAGAAGGGAGTTTGTTTTCACACACAGATGGATGGATGGTCTTTCCACCGCTGACAGATTTACTGAAAAAGGTTGAGCAACAAAACATGTTACACAAAAGCTCGGCTCGCCCCCCCCCCCCCCCCCCCCCCCATAACCACAGAGGAGCCACATTTACCATAATCATGGCCTGCCGTACGTGTACCACTCTCCAGTCAGAACCCGACAGACCAATTAAAACAGCAACCCCAGGGGCTTATTGGCTACTGAACTCTGACCCAAGACAGGGCTAATTGTATCCTTGACCTGGTTCCCATGGGGGCCAGACATACAGCCAGGAATACTTTTACAGAGGGCCTGGGGGGTCATGTATTCATGGAAATGCACGAATTGTTGTGTTTTTATGACAGCCATGGTATAAAAACCTGCGTGGGGGTTTGGAGTTTTGTAAAGCTGTGCACCGTATAAACTGCTTATTAGAATTCAAGACAGGACAGATGGTGAATGAGGAAGTTCAGAAGGCCCCGGTCTAAACAAGGTCTTACCTTGACAGTGTGTCAGGTTCATCCTCTTGTAGCCTTTGGGACATTCAACTTGTCCATTGGCAATCACGGCATATGCTGCAATAGAGAAAGAAGAACAACAGCTCAGACAAAATGCTCCTTGTGTACGACGCTTCGGTCCTGCAACACATTACATTCATAACAGAGCGAAAGAAACCAAGAGGAGAAAGAAAAACAACAGCTCAGACGAAATGCTCCTTGTGTACGACGCTTCGGTCCTGCAACACATTACATTCATAACAGAGCGAAAGAAACCAAGAGCAGCTCGGCTTTAGCAGGAACCCATATAACTTACAGATGTGAGCTTCTCTGCAGGGGGGGGGGAAATGAGGGGACCCCCACAGCCGAGCCCTGCGGGACCCCAGAGTGAATAGACGTAAATGGATCACGTTTATAGGACAGCACTGAACAACACTCTACGTCATTTATAATCATATTACCTATACATTTCCCCACCGCCGGGGACAGATGGAGAAAGTGCGTATATCATAAATATTTTTGAGAAAACACATGTCACAGCCATGACCTTTGTCATTGAGTGTGGCACAAATCCACTTAAACAATAGGCCTGACGCTCTAACTGTACACACTAGGAATGGTGATGAATGTGTGGCTGACGGGACGGTGCTGCTCGTACCTTTTCTTCTCCTTCCTGTTTCACTTAAACAATAACAATCTTCTCATATGGTGTGTCCTTCAGCAAGGCACTTTAGAGGTTCACAGAAGTGCTGCAGTAAATAACACAGCGTGTGCGTTACGGCCCCAGTGTGGCCCGTACAGTTGGTGACAGAGGCCTGAGAACATGATGTCATTACTCATTCGCCACCCAGTAAGGTTGCAGCATGCTCCATTAATTGTATGGGGAGGGGAGGGGGGGGGGGGGTTAATATGAGTATCAGATGGCTAGGAGTGAGCATCTACATGTGTGTGTGTGTGTGTGTGTGTGTGTGCGTGTGTGTGTGTGTGTGTGTGTGTGTGTGTGTGTGTGTGTGTGTGTGTGTGTGTGTGTGTGTGTGTGTGTGTGTGTGTGTGTGTGTGTGTGTGTGTGTGTGTGTGTGTGTGTGTGTGTGTGTGTGTGTGTGTGTGTGTGTGTGCGTGTGTGTGGTGTGTGTGTGGGTGTGTATGCAATGTTTTATAGGGGGTAATCAGAGCCTAATGCCAGACAGGAAGAGAGTGATTAGTCACACACTTCCAGTGTTTCCAAAGGTGAAACTGTATCCGTAGATTAGGAGAGAAGAGTCTCACCTCATATCGCGCTGAAGGACAAGATTCACCTGCTGACTCAGGAGGATCTGGGTGAGGAAGGATCTAGAAATGATTGGCCTCCTCAGTCCTCACCACCACTCGCAGAACATGCACAGTACATGCACAGTACAGTATGGTAGATCCAGTCACAGCTCACAGCTTGAAATGAGACTGCAAGGGTTTTCCTCGACTAGCTGCCATAGCAACACAGCAACTAATCACGCAAGAGCCCTCAACTCCGAACCTGTAAGCCATGCCCAGCAATGGTGTGTAGAGGTTTAGAACCCCCAGGTCCCACAGGAAGCATATGTACCTCTGCTGGCCTGGGATCGAGTCCCGTGTCTCCTGTTTCTCCCCTTCTCTTTCTCCCTTTCAGCCCTTCGTACACTGTTGCAATAAAGATGAAATACAAAGGAAAGTGTCTGACTACTCTCTTTAGACAAAAAAAAACTAGCCTGTAAGCCACAGCACCGCTAGCAATGAAAACACATCCTTCCCCTAGCTGAGTGTTCCAGGAAAAGGAGGCGTGTTGTAATGTGTTTCTAACCGGAGCTCCAGTAGAGAGTGCATGCTGGAGCGTTGATCTCTCTGTGATTGGCAGGGAGCGTGGGGCTGGCGTGTCTGGAAGGCCCACCCTGGTCAAACAGGACCAGACAAGAGCCCCTCACAACCGGGCCTATCCGCGTGGACACCTGGACGAAGCCAATAGGTCCAGACATCTCCAAAACACATCTGCCGTCTTACCTCACCAGGCGTGGGTAGCAAACAGCACACGAGCACGAACAGGCTCCGGTTCTGCTCCACTGTTTGTTTGGGGAAACCCCGTCATTTATTTTCCCTTTTCCTTCCCACACGGGCGACAAGCTGTTAATTGGAGCAAACTAGGTAGGATTTGAGGTTCCCATTGCAGCTGCCAAGGTGAGCTCAGTGACCCTCAATGAGATCCGGACATCAATACAGCCAGTGGGTGAATGTGCGGTCAATACGGAAATCCATCCGTCTGTCTCGGTTTTGTGTCGCTTTCCCAGTGGTGACTGGAATGTCTGTCTCACGGTGGATTCCTCGGGAGAAGGCTGTGTGCGCCGAGCTGTGTTGTGGTCCTGCTGGGACCGAGTGAACAGACCAAGGTCAAGGTACCTGTGGCTTGACAGAGCAGAAGTGGGTCAGACTGGAGAGGCTCCCCTGCCACGTGGGTGGAATAATGGTGTCAAAGCGACACCCCTGCTCCTCTCTGCCCACCTCGCCCTACTCCCAACCCTCCTAATCCCCCTCCGAGGTCTCTGGGTAATGAGATGTTGTGGCAGGGCAGTGGGCGCGCCCTCCCACCGTGCCAGGATCAGGGAAAGTCTGGCCAGAGTGACACCGGGGAGCACATGCCAAGGGAAGCCCAGCAGGTGGGCGATGGGGGGGATTGGGAGTCTCAAGAAAGCTTGTTGTGACCAAAAGAGATTATCCACCTCTTTCAGTATGGAGGAGTCACACATTTGCCTTGAGAGACTACTGTTACTTTGTGACCAGTGACGTTGGCTACTACAGGCTGTCCCAACCAGAGTTGAGTATGAGAGGATTACGGTCTACAAAAACGTTCCCTAGTCTTAGATTCTAAATTAAATAGGCAACAGAACAAAAGAATAACGCAAGCACTCTCTCTGGACGTTGTTTATTCACCTTCTTACCTTACACCTTGGTGCCCGAAACCCAGGAGAAATTAAAGAAATGGAAAAAGAGGATTGACTTAGATTGAAGTTGTTGGAGATGCCAAGGTTTCCTGGCAAAGCACCGGAGCCATGGCAGAAAACCTTACCCGGCTGGAAAAGGACAGAGGACCTATTACAGTAGGACAGCTAAATGGTCAAATGGTGCATTTATATAGCGCTTTTATCCAAAGCTCTTTACAATTTGTTCCTCACATTCACTCACCCATTCACACACTGACGGCAGAGGCAACCATGCAAGGTGCCAACCTGCTCATCGGGAGCAGTTAAAAGTAGGGATGCACGATATTGATTTTTTGACACCGATACCGATAACTTTATGCTCCTCAAGCCGATAACCGATATCGATAACCGATATTTATTGTATTATAATTTTTTTTTAAATGTATATATATATTAGGGCTGTCAGTTTATCGCGTTAATTAGATTAATTAATTACACAGCAAATTATCGCGTTATGAAAATTAACTCAAAATTAATTACACAAAAAAAGTTTTTTTTTTTTTTTTTTTTTTTATCTCATTCATTCCATAAGAACGTAGAATACACATTACAGACTTTTTTTTATATGGTCCATTTGCATGTTCTTGGTATCTGATTCTAGGGACATATATGGATCTCAGGGAATGTATTCCCAGTGTCAGAAATACTGTATCTGTTACTAGGCTTGAGTAAATTGTAATGAACCAAATGAGAATATCAATAAATTTATTTTTTTATCTTTGACTGTGAATAACACTATGCTCAAATTGACCAGACCTGAAAAATCTAAGCAAATTAATAGATGGAAGATGATTAAACAGAAGGTTTTGTAGATACAGTACTGAATTCTGCCATCCGGACACATGCAATTTGAAATAATGATTATAGAATATAGAATATCAGGCATAAAATGGTTATGCGATTAAAATGCGATTAATTCGATTAATTAATTACAAATCCTGTAATTAATTAGATACATTTTTTTAATCGCCTGACAGCACTAATATATATATATATTTCTTTTTTGATACATTTTTTATTTTTTTTTGTATTTATAAGCTCCGACGTCATCGGTACTGCTATCGGTACTCGAGAAATTATGGAGTTTTTTTTTGAGGAATTTAAACGTCGCAAACTAATCTTGTTGGCCGTTTTCTATATCTCTCCTGCCTCGGTGTCTCTGCCTGCGCGAGCAGCGGGCTGTGCTCACACACACACACACACACACACACGGGTGCTGCCGAGTACAGACAGCTCTGCTCTCATCATGGCGGACAGAACGAAACGTTCAAAAGTCTGGGTCTATTTTACTAAAGTCGATGCTGACAACGCTCGTTGCCACAAGAGCAACAAGACATTTTCCAGTAATGTATAAGCGCTGGTACTTGTCAATGTGGCTGGCGGGGAGCTAACGTTATTAGCCTGAGCTCCGAGTAGAATAATGGCCGACAATCCGGAGGTAAATAAACGAACGAGAGCTTCTGATTGGTGGTAAGAAGAAGAGGTGGGTGCAAGCGGTGGGATGTAATTGGTAGATCGACTGTCTGCCTGTAACGTGAATGTAACGTGACTACGTCACAGCCAAGAAAGGGAGCGCTGGATTTGTGAAAAACTCCCTGTTCCTAAACCACACGCTGTCAGTCGTACCACAGTACTGGCAAAACGGGAGGAGGCTATAATAAAAACAAGCGCCCTTCATCCAAATCCACCCACACCGGATTTCTTTTAACCAAAAGATTTATTATATATTATCGGAGCTATCAATAACGTTATTGGGTTTATCGGGATGACGTCATAATTGCTGATATCGGCCCGATAATTATCGTGCATCCCTAGTTAAAAGGTTAAGTATCTTGCTCAAAGACACTTCAACACGCTGCCCAGGAGGAGCGGGAATCGAACCGGGAACCTCCGTATTACCAGACGACTGCTCAACCTCCCGAGCCACTAGCTGTCGCCCCTACAACCAGACTGCAACAACCAGCTACAACCAGACAAGATAGATGGGACCCGTTTGATGGAGCATGGCGAGTTTGGATATTATGGAGGAGGAGAGACGTTTATTATTTATGATCGATAAGCAGGAGGATAATCTGGAGGATGAGGTCAGTTCTGCCTTGGAATATTTGGATGGAATTAGTGCAAGGAAAACGAGAATCAAGCGAGCAATGTGCTAAGATGATAATGCCTATAATGCAAGCGCTGCATCTTTCAGAAGTAACACTGGACAAAGAGTGCACACAGTCAAGCTCCCCAAACTTATCATCCAGATGTTTTCTGGGGATATAAGTGAATGGCAATAATTCTGGAGTCATGAAATGACTATACATAAAAACGGAAGCCTGAGTAAGTCAGATAAAAACATTTGAAAGTTATTTAAAATCATCCTTCTTCTGGAGGAGGAGCTACTAATGCTGTTGCAGGCCTTGCCTTGTCTGATGAAAATTATGATAGCGCAATCGGAATGTTGACTTACAGATTTGGCCATAAATATCTTGTGATTAATGCCCTGAACAAGGTACTAAATTTTACTTTAAGGGCCACAGACATAATAGCTTTGTGTAAATTGTATGATTGTGAAGTCCAAGTACGCAGCTTAGATGCCATGGGAGTAGTATCTGATGCTTATGGCAGTTTATTATGTCCTATACAACACTGCTACGCAACGCTGTCTCTACACCTGTACGTCACAGCCTGCTAACGACCTCTGCCCAAGAGAGCAATAGTTTTGTACTAAATCCGGACATCCACAACTAAATTAGTACAGCTATAACTTTGAATTATAATATTATTTATTAAATAATGTTGAGGGAAAATAATATAGTATAGGTAGCACCTGTTAGTTGACTTCCTGTTTGGGCAGAGATATTTGACAGCGGAATTTCGTCCAACTCTTGTGCGTGGGAGAATGGTCCTATACTGTTGAAGATGATCCCTGAGGCAATTGCTCTCGAGTTTAACCGTCTAGTGGCTGACAACGTGCTTAATGCCAAGGAACTTGCACCGTTTTTTGGAAAAGGAAGTAGAAAGCAGAGAGAGGACAGCAATTCTAACTCAAAAGATGGATATTCCCCCCATGGGAGGACAAATGGTGGGACAAGACAAGGAGCGCAGACTCAAAAGGCCATTTGGAACATCCTCCGCAGCTGCCTCTCACTTGTCCAGCACAAGTGACAAACAAGATTGCCTATTCTGTGGGAAAACTGATCATGAGTTACGTAACTGCACAGAGCTCAGTGTTGAGGCCAGGAGAGAGAAATGGAAACGTCTTTGGCAAATGCTATGTGTGCTTAGCAGCCATATACTTTGCACCTTGTAAATTACCTATCTCAAGCCCTGCCCTCTTTTCTTGATCCTTCAATCACAACTGTTGCTTCCCTCAGACCAACAGTTGTGATTGGACGATCAAGAAAAGAGAGTGGAGCTTGAGATAGGTCAATTGTAGAGTGCATGGAATTGTATGTGATGACTGTGGGAAAAATCATTACAAAACAGTGTGCAAAGTTCAAATATGACAGATGTGGCAAGAATCAAGATGAACGGCAATCCTGTGGCGTCAGCGTCATCCAGCGATTCTCAAGGTAACACTGTATTATTACAAACTGCCACAGTTTGGATAGAAACGTCCAAACAAAACCAAATAGTGAGCTGTTTACTAGATAGAGGCGGCCAGCGCGGCGTCATCAGGGAAGATATCTCTCGAGCATTCAATAGGCCACTAGTGGGAACAGAGATACTAAATCTGCATACATTTGTCTCTGTGAAACACAAAAGGCTAACGGCAAGGAGAGTTAAAGTGTGCTTGGGAAAATTGAGAATGAGTGAGTTTGTAGATCTATAACTACTAGCTGGCTTTCATGTTGGAGGATTCCACATTCCAGGGATTCTGATAGGAGGAGTCCGGTATTGGAACATAGTCACAGGGTAGCTGGCACTGGTAGCTGTGGAAAGCACATTTTGGATGGCTTGTACAAGGAACTGTCTCTATTCCCATGCTAAATATCACAACTGAACCACTGAATGTTGAAGTCATGCATTGTGGAGATGTCTTTGTGGAGCATTGGAGAAGCACAAGCCCTAACGGATCAGCTACGTCGCTTTTTGGAACCAGAGTTCCTTGGAATTCACATGGAGAAGGAACAGAACTCATGTGCAGATGCTCTGGAAACGTTTGAAATGTCTGTAAAAATTATATGCACAAGGGAGGTACAAAGTCTGTTTATTCAGAATATCACCGCAAGGAACAGATTTAATCACTTAGTCAGAACGTTTAAAAACAATGCCCCATTACATGTGATCGATATGCTGAGGTGTCAAGAATATCTGACAGAAGGTATAGTTGTCAGACAGAGAACTCAGTGAGAACAGAACCACCACCAACATGGTATTTCATGCCTTTTTGCATGAAAGAGATAGTCGCTCTTTACATGACTGCTTAATGACAGGCCTGAATCTAAACCCTGATCTACTGAGTATCTTAGTACAATTCAGACAGCACAGAATTGTCTTAATGGCTGACATCACCAAAGCATTCTTCAAAATCACATTAAACGAAAGGGACTGAGACGTGCTCCGATGGACTACAGAAAAACCAGTCCCCTCAGAAGAAATAAAACTGGTCACAATAAGAATGATGCGCCAGCTAATGTCTTGTTAGCAGCCAACATGCAGAAAAGTATCCAGAAGAAGTTAAAATCCTTGATCAGTGTTTGTACATGGATGATTTTATCTCTGGGGCACGGAGCGTGGGAACGGCTTGGAGTAATCCAAAAGAGTGAAGGAAACCATGTCCACTGCCATTATGAAATTATGCAAATGGGGCACAAATTCCCCTGTTCTGCAGAATGAATGGGACCACAGAGAACAGACCAGAGCAGAAGAACATTTAAACTCCTCTGAAAGTTCTAGGTTTAACATGGAGAACTCATACCGATGACTTCATATTTGAGATGGACGATTTGACTGATTAACTGATTATTTGAAAGATAAAACTGGAAAAGAAGGGTACTTCAGTCATCTGCATATATATTTGATCCCATTGGACTCATCTCCCCATTCGCAATCGGAGTTAAGTGTCTATTCCAAGAGATGTGTGAAGGGGGAATTGGACGAAGATATACCAGCTGAACTTGGCAGCAAAGTGACATCAGTGCTGCACAGAAATTCAACAGCAAACCATTTCTATTGACAAGCACTATAGTGTTGGATTGAAAACCAGTGAAAACTCAGAAATAACTCGTGAGATTCACATATTTACAGATGCCAGTGAAAATGCATATTGTGATGCTGCTTACATCCGTCACATGGACTCGGATGGATAATCTACTGCTAGCCTTATCTTGTCTATCAAACGCATTACGCTCCCCAGATTGAAATTGCTGGGAGCTTTGATTGGAGCTTGGCTAGGCAAGTTCATCATGGCACATTTAGAAAGTGTATTATTGGACCGATTCACTCCACTGGGTCAGTGAGATCCAGAATCTGACAGTGCCTGAGAATTGGAACCACTGTAGAGGAAGGGACAACCAGCCAACAGGTCATTAGTGAGAAATCCCACCAATGACCTCAGTAACGGAGATCTGAACAGTGGCAAACTTGACCTGCTGGTAGAAACTAGCAATGATGAAATAAGTGTTATAAGTGGAATAAGTGAAATAAGTGATCATTCAAAGTAAAAATATATCTGTTTTCGACTTGAACAGAAGATAATCAGGAAATTACAAGTTCTCAGAGCTTGTAATTGACCCATCTCAAACCCGCCTTGTTTTCTTGATCCTCTAATCACAGTTGTTGCTTGGAAGTGATTGAAGGATCGGATTGAAGAGGGCAGAGCTTGAGATAGGTCAATTAAAAGGTGCCATGAAGAGGTAATGCATTCAGGTCTGCAAGCCACACTAACTCAAGTGAGAGAAACACATTGGATGTCGAAGGGGAGACAAATGTCAAAAAAAGACCAGTGTCACCTGACGTGTAGGTGATTTAGAGTCAAATATGGTCAACAACACTGTGCATTGTTACCGAGAGAACATATCAGAGGTTCAACCATTTGAGGCATAGATTTGACTGGACCTTTGTATATGAAACCCATGGCAAGAAAGTTCACATAGCCTTATTCACATGTGGTGTAACCAGAGCGGTCCGTTTGGAATTAGTGTCAGATCTCACTAGAGATGCATTCTTATTGGACTTTAGACAATTTGCTGCCAGACTGCAACGCATTTGCAGTGTAATATATTCTGACAATGCAAAGACTTTCAAATGGGTAAGAGCAATATCTGAAATCTTTGTGGAAATTGATGAAAGGAAAGTTCAAGGAGTCTTTTGCCAAGAAGAAAATCACTTGGAAATATATTGCGGAGCGAGCCGCTTGGTGGGGGCGAAATGTGGGAGCGCTTGGTGAGATCAGTCAAGACTTGCCTCAGGAAGGTCCTTGGGAAGTCTTACTTTGAGTTTGAGGAACTGCTGACACTAATCAGCAAGGTGGACGCTGTGGTGAATTCTAGCCCTCTCACTCACCTCTACACGGACAGTAGAGAGCCCTCACCACTAACACCTGCGCACCTTCTTATAGGACAAAGAACTCTTCCTCCGCAACCTGTCAGTGACTCTTGTGCGCATAAAACGAACACCACTCACCAACAGATGGTGATACTGACAGAGACTGATCGATGAACTTCTGGAATCGCTGGAAAAGGGATTATCCTATGGAACTGCGCTCTGCACATTGCCTAAGTCCAGTGTCAAAAGAGATTAGTATGGAGGAGTCACACATTTTCCTTGAGAGACTGCTGTTGCATTTATGATCGGTGACGTCGGTGACCGCAGGCCGTCCCAAACAGAGAGGAAGGTTGAGCGCAGTGAGGATTACGGAGCATGTCTACAGAAAACATTCACACATTGTTTCTATTTTCCCTTTCCGCACTCTTAGGTTTAAATAGGCAATAAAACAAAATAATAACACAAGCACTGTAACACCTTACAAAGCGTATTAGCAAGGCGGAGAGGACCTCTACAGTCACTATCAACTTCACTCCACCTGCCTTAACACATATATCAAAAGGGTTACAAGTATCTTGGAATCTGGCTCAATGGCAAATTTACATTTAACTAACACATCAGGACTCTTGCTGGTAAATTACGACAGAAGATGAGATCTTATACAGAAATAAAAATTGTTGAGTCAACTTTCCTATCAATTCTGTATTATGGGGATGTATCTACCGACACGCTGCTGCCTCCACACTTTAGATTCTGTTTACTACTCCGCTCTGAGGAGTACAGTAGCTGTAAAGGAATGTGAATCACTACCCACTTTCAAAAACACTCTCAAAAAACACCTACGAGAGACTGCAATTCGAAACTGGCCCCTGTAAATGTCCTAACCCAACCCCTCCAATGTACAGTAAATGACCAAGTATGGTTTTGTCAATATTCCAATGTACAGTTTTGCTTGTACAGTTGTACAGTGTCCCCCACCCACCCCTCCTACCCAACCCCCCACCCACCCAACCACCTCCAATGTACAGCCCCCACCCCCCATATATGTATGTCATATATGTTATGATGAATTGAAAATGGGGGACCCTGATGTAAACAAGACGAAAGTCTTTCTCTGGTCTGCATCCCCTTAACAATTGTATGTATTGAGCTGTACTGTACTGTACCCATTCTGCAATCTGTTAATAACGTTTTCAATCAATCAATCAATCAATCAATCAATCAATCAATCAATCAATCAATCAATCAATCAATCAATCAATCAATCAAGGTTTATTACCAGTTACAATACTCACCCACTGTATCCCTGCATGCTCTGGCCCCCGACAAACAACACATACAGACCCCTGCATGCTCTTGCCCCCAACATACAATACATTTTTCAAAGTGGCCCTCATGGGAATAAAGTAGGAGAGAGTATCCCTGATTAGGTCGGCAGGTCTTCTCTGACTGAGAGATGCCATAAGCAGTGGTATCTGTATATCTATTAAGCCTTGGTTGGAAAAACTACCATAATATATTACATCTATGTTGCTTTGGAACCCTGGTCCACTTTTCACTAGCTCCAGTGACTAGCTGGTTCTTCAGGAACCTCGTGCCAGGAGGGCTGATCTGGGAAACACTGCTTTTAGTATTAGACTTGTGGGATCTCAAGGTCAAGGTCAACATGACCTAAAACTCAATACTCAATATTCCTATTAGAACTTAAGGTTTATACTTAATAACCGTCCATCATCAGCCTGTAACTGTTTTAACTGATGCTGTTTGTTGTGTTTTATGATTGTATATCTAGTTTAACTGTTTTGCTTGTTGATTGTATATTTTGTGTCATGTTCGGCATCATTGAAAATGAGGGTCTCCCTCAATTGAGTCTTAAATAAAGGTTTGAATGAATTAATGAAAAAGTTACTGAAAGTGTACAGTGGATAACCTGTACAGGTATATTAACAGAATAAATAATTCCGTGACACACACACACACACACACACACACACACACACACACACACACACACACACACACACACACACACACACACACACACACACACACACACACACACACACACACACACACACACACACACACACACACACACACACACACACACTAAAAGCACACTTCACTTATTCCAAGCTTTTGAAAAACGTTTAACGTCGCTGCGTTTCATGAGAGACACATTCTTCTATTTCTAAAATCCTATTGTAAAGAAGGATCTAATTTGGCAGATTGTGTTCGACGTTTCCTTGTCTGGGTCCTGAGTGTGACAAATGCTTGTTGTCTCAGCTACCAAGGCAGTGGCACGCAAGAGTGACCTCAGGCAGGGCATGGTTAGACGCCAGCCTCAGACTGGCCTGCGAGGGCACAGAGAGTACCTTCCTACTCGCCGTCTATCCATTCAGGCCCGTTAACCAAAAGACTTTGTCGCCCCCTCAATGATTTATATCGATTCACACTGATGCATTTTCCACAGGCAATTATATTGTGTGTTCCATTGGCAACTGTTCCACAATATTTGCTTGAAAAAGCCTCTCTTGTAAACTGCAGTTCACGCCGTTCACGTCTTGGAACATCTTGGCTGGTGGCACCGTCCTAATTTGAAATCCAAATAAACAGCCCATTGAAAGTCCTTCCTGAGACATGAGTCAACACACGGCTCCGAGCCGAGCATTACCGAGGCCGCTCGAGTGAAAGGAGAGCTTATGCAAAACGAGGGAGGAGATAAGGAAAAGCGAGGAGGGAGGGAGAGCAGTGAGTTTAGTCGAATGGGTTCTTCTGCTTTGACAGAAATCTTTAATTAGTAATTTAGTATAATCATCGCATTGGACCACCCTGCCTTGGGTGGAGGGGAGGGGGGGGGGCGCTCTGCTAAGCCCATTGTAAGGTCTGACTGCCCCCATCAATCACAGGCAGGGAGCCCTACACCACAACCCCCCCCCCCCCCCGGGACCTGCCTGGGCGACCTGCCTTGGGTCCTGGCCTCCATCCCTGTGGCTGAGAATGAGTGGGAGATGGGAGAGAGGAGGGATGGATGGGAGCCACGGGAGGGGAAGCAGAGACGCTCTTGCATTCTATTCGAACGGTGGCCATTCTGTAGGAAAACAACCGACGGGCGCGCCAATACAGTACCTCTTCAGCGCCTCTTCCCTCCGGCGACGTGGTTCCTGACAAACCGCCATGCCGGTGCCACGGAGAGGGATCCCAGGGGCAAAGAGAAACCCTTTAATCACACTGGACGTTTTTCACTTCCTTGGAGTTTAAAAGATGACAAAGCCATGGTTGATTGGAGTAAACGGCTCGGAGGGACGTCATCCGCTTTCAAAGCAGAACCATCCCCTTGGCACGCGCCACATTTGCCAATCGGGCACGGGCCATATCACAGGCCCTGTAAATAATGTGTCCCAGCCAGTTAATCAGACGAGACGAGTCACACGGACCTAACATCAACATCCTTCTGATGACACAGACACACACACACACACTCACACTCACACACTCTCATACACACTCATACACGCACACGCACACACATACACACTCATACACACTCATACACACACACACACGTATGCACACACACACGCACACAGACACACACACAGACACACACACACACGACACACATACAAAGCTAACATTTACTCTCCCATGAACACAAAACTACCTGCTATGAGTAACATACTCAGGCAGTGGTGGTCTGTGTGCATATTGTATCTATTTTGTATGGCTCGTCTGAAGACAACAGCACTAGCTACAGCTTTGATGATCCCTTTGCTCGTATTCATGTTCACGCTTAGTTAAATCTTTATTCAAAACATACTTTTTTCGGACTTTCGCTTCACAGAACTCTGCATTTTTACATCTTCGTTTCTAGTTTAGCAATTTCTCTCTACACCCGTCTCGATGCCAATGGCTCTGTAACTGGGATTAAACGCCAGCAGACACACATTCCTCTGTAATCTCTCATTCCCTGAGGAATATTCATCATCGTGGAGGATAGCGCCAAAGGATGACATGCCTATGGTACATACCACACCATGAAAACAGGCCCGGCGTGTATCTTATTAAGCTAGGGTAATGCAAATTTGATTTCCATGTTCCCCCAACTAACTGGCGCGATACTACGGCAGAGATAACTGGGATTTATTCCTCTGAGCGGTTAGGTCTGCTCAGTCCTGATTAGCCGCACACTGCAGTGCTGTCTACCTAATAGATTCCATCACTTTAGTTGTAGCAGGGGGAAAGCTAAGTCAACACCAATGAATCAAAAGCTGTCAAAGCCGCGTGACGTCTCACATCTGATCACTATGAGACACTGTTGTGGAATGGAAACAGCCCCCCCTCCCCTCACAGCCCCCCCTCCACCCCTCTCAGCACACGAGTCTGGTTTTGGTTGGTCATTAACAAGTGTTCACGTTTGATCAGTGCTAATAAAAAGTAATAAGCACAAGCTTTGAGCTTGTGTGGGAAGACGGGGAACCCGGGAAGAGGTTGGCTCGACTCTTCTCCTCATCTGACTTCATTGATCTAATACACATGAAGGATAGCATCCCAATTACAGAGATAGAGAGAGAGAGAGAGAGAGAGAGAGAGAGAGAGAGAGAGAGAGAGAGAGAGAGAGAGAGAGAGAGAGAGAGAGAGAGAGAGAGAGAGAGAGAGGAACAAGAGGGAATGAGAAAGAGGCAAAGAAGGATAGGAGAGGATGAGAAACACGGAGGACTGGTGAACCTCCTAGAGGGGCGGGGTCCGAGTAGAGGGCAGGGCAGGAGCGCCGGGGACGGTGACATCACGATGACCTTGTTGTCCCCGGGAAGGAAGTGGCGCGCAGGGACGCCAAGGCTCCTGTGGGTGGGGACCCGATTGAATCAGGCCCAGGGGACCTCTGATCTGGCTCCCTGGGAAGCCTCCCAGTATCGCAGAGGGGGAGAGTCATGGGGAGGGAGGCAACGACAGACTGGGAGACAAATGACTTGTGGAATTCCATTTGTTGTGAAACCCAGTCAGGGAGTGGCGGCCTTGCTAGCCCGGTGGAGCCATGCCGTGTCATAGAGTTATGACCTCACAGTGTCATAGAGTTATGACCACACAGTGGAACAGGTCAAACCCAGGGCTCAGCGAATGGCCTTACTCTGCTTAGGGTTACCTAGGGAACCTCAGATCACTTTACTGATGGAAACTCAACTTGAAATCCCCCTGAGGTGGAAAAACCAATGCTATCCGAAGGAGGTTTTGAAGGGTAAGCCTCCTCCCGGACAGTACACTACTTAAGCTAAAGCTGGATTCAATTTCAGTGCTATACTTCACTCAAGACTTGTTGAAGCAAATTACCAGCGTCCATCATTTCCACACTTGGTTGATCCCCTTGCCTTAGTCAATCAATGGTTATCTCTGGGCCTCCAGGACAGCTCTAACTGCCTCCATGTCGGCTGCTGTCAGAAGACTATTCAACATTTTGCGACCCTGAGATCCAAACAGAGTCAAAGAGCTGTTCCTCTCTCTCTCTCTCTCTCTCTCTCTCTCTCTCTCTCTCTCTCTCTCTCTCTCTCTCTCTCTCTCTCTCTCTCTCTCTCTCTCTCTCTCTCTCTCTCTCTCTCTCCCCCCCCCTCTGCATCTCATCAGAACCTGAGGGAAGGAGAGCCATTCTATTTGATCTGGATCTCATTACGGGGCTGGAATGTTCAGCATGTGAGTAGGCATTGGATCCTACTGAGATGTGGCTTCTACTGTAGACTGATGGACACTTCTCGCTGTCAAGGGGCTCCATGATGTCAGCCATCCCTCCCCTCACGTGTACACACACACACACACGCGCGCACACACACACACACAGATTACATAAATACCCACATGACACACATTTTTCCCTTGTACCGCTTACTCCGCAACAATAACAGTACATTATCAGCCTAGAAAAACACCTACGTTTGGCATTGATTGAAAATAGATATCCTTATTGGATCATGCAATAATAACATTGGTAGTAAAGTTCATTGAGTTTCTCTCATCAAATGGAAGGGAACTCCAAGGGACAGGAGTGAGAAGTAGGGACGAGGCCAGACAGAAAGGACAGACGGAGGGAGGACTGACGTCTGAAGCTATTCCAAGACCCCCCAAAAAACTAGCCTGTTTCCAGCCTCTTAACTACACGTTACTGTTTGAAAAATGCAGCGCAGCGCTATTAAACAGTGCGGTGACACTGTCTGGCGTTCTCTTCAGATTCGATAAAAGCACTGGCCAGTGGTCGTTTTCAGCAGTGATAACGTGTTCTCAATCAAGAGTGTTTTTTGCAACCGGCCATAAAGCGACTGATGGATGTGTCACAAACACGGCCTTAATGACATCATTATCAGCTGTTATAAAACTAACTGCTTACCACATGGCGGGCCCTTGGGTGACCTACTTCCATAGAAATGGCTACTTTTCATTTCCCTTTCCGCAGGTTAGGAACTGCACATAGCCTGGCCCTCACAACAGAAGATGTTAACCCTTTCACTACCACACTACAGTCGGTTAACCGGCTGTAGTGTGGTAGTGAAAGGGTTAACCTTCTATAGTGTGGTAGTGAAAGTGTTTATTTTGTGAGTTCTTTTTTTCTGATGCAGACAGAAGGGATTGGATGATTTTTGTTAATGTATTCAACAGATATTGTTTTGATTAGGTAAATTTTTTATTGGAGCAATGTGTGTCCCGCTGCTCGAGTGAACTGTCTCAGTGAAGTGATCTGCCAACCAATCCAACATTACTGTACGCTCAGATTTAGAGCGCATCCAAATGATGTCAAACGGCACCTAACATTCAGCCTCTCCTAGACCGACACCCTATACTGCCCTACAAAGGCTAACCACAGTAACTACAATGTTCGTCAACATTTTTGTCATGGCTGACAGAAAGTGAACCCTTGGATAACTGTTTTATTTGAACATTTCCTGGTTCAATCTTGTTCTGTTCTAGAGAAAAGGGGATGTAGAAATGGCAGTGACTACAAAAGCCAACCAAAACCCAAGGCAAACCACAGTAAGTGTAGTTAGGACATTCTGCCTTGGTTTCTCAGAGTTTGGGAATTGTACCGGACCAAGGCACACGTCAAGTCACAGGAGTCGCAGTCGCAGTCGTAGTCATTATAGTTTGGTTATCCCTGAAAAGCTAACGCTAGCTACATCGGAGACAGGACTATTCGGCGCATCAGAGTTCTATTAGCGGCAAACTGGCAGTTGCCCAAAACAGATCTCTCTCTCTCTCGCTCTCTCTCTACCTCTCTCTCTCTCTACCTCTGGCTGACTCATCCTTCCTTAATTCACTACAGGTTCTTGCACCTCCCATGAATAAATATGTTTATATTTTAGAGGTTTGCTTACTGGGAGCAGATAGTACAACCATAACCAGATGTTAAATCATAGGCCTACTTAATAATTTTACATGGCACACTATGTAGCCAAGTCATCAATTTTATATAACCTCATCTTGATATAGCTATACAAGTATTAGTTATTTATAATTTGGCTAGATTTGATTGATATATTGATTGCTGTTATAACAAGAACAGATTAGGTTAGATTCTATAAGGTATTAGATTCTATTAGATTATATCGCTAATTCTAAGAACAGTATATCGCTAATTCTAATTCTAAGAACAGTATATCGTCTAAATCTGTATAATATAATATATAATATTTATTATAATTATTCATCATTAATATTTGTTAATTGCAGAATAAACCTTGAGAAGTGGATATTGCAACAAAAGAATACTTTAGGGTTGCTTGAATCTTTCTCAATTACTAATCTATTTCAACTTTTAAAATACAAATGGAATGTAACAAGATGAATCAAAACAGCTTTCCTCACTAAAAGGTTACAATTGTAGTCACTGCACTTTGCCTTGCAGTGCAGTATACATTTTTGAGGTCATAAGTCAAATCATAGGCATTTATGCATAAATATTACCTCATGAATACATATTTAATAAGTGCATTATCACTTTTCTGCCTGTTAATGTTGCTGCACCAAATGACCAAGACAAATTCCTTGAATGTGCAAACTTACTTGGAAATAAATACTTTTCTGATTCTGAATATATAGATTTGGTGTGTTGGAGGGAGGTCTAGCTTGTCAGGTAACATGGCATAGCCTACACCCAACATAATGCAGTATACAGTATAGCAAAATGCATTAAGGCCAATTAAAGGAGAAAGCAGTGTACAGATCCAATGACGGTCCTAAGCAGGGAACAGTAACACTTGAATGGAATTCAAAGTATTTATTCCCTAGAAAAGGGTTCCACAGAGTCCGCTGTGATTCGCATCAGGCATATATGTGGCTTCATTTTGCATTCTTCCTGTCCTTCTCCCATCTACTCCATCATTTCTCCCCTGCCTGCGTGTGACCCGAGACCCGGGCCTGAGCTGCCCCCCTCCTCCCCCCAGAAACAACCACTGAAACGGGCAGACGCAGGGCTTCGCTCCCTCCAAGACTCTCCCCCAAGACTTCAAAGGTTCCGGGACGGGAGGGAAACATCTGGGAGCCAACAGAGATCGTGCCGGGGACTTAAGAGGAGAAGGGGAATCTGGCAGGGCAGAGGGAGAGCGAACGGGAGAGACAAAAGAAAGGGATGGACGCGTGTGATAAATGGAGGAGAGCGAAAGGGATGATGTCTGCTTCTGATTAGGGATCCGCCTCAGACGTTAAGCCAGGACCCAAGTATGACAGCAGACTGTGACAGCCAGTTGACATCTCCCAGTGCCAGGCGACTCACTAATAGGATTAAGAGGACCGGGGGGACAGGAAGAAAGTGTAAAAGTGTCTCCAGGAGACCACTGCTCCACCCCTCCAGGGGACCGCAGTGCCAAGTCCTGGAGGAGCCAGGGGGTGTGATCAAGCGCTCCATTAAATATATATATTTTTTTTAAAACAGAGTTGCCAGGATTTGTGAGAGTCTCCACACACACACACACACACATACACACATAGTGAGGGGCACTGCCACCCAGCCAGCAGGCCTACAATCACCCGCTGATGTTGTTTTTCAAACCCTACACCGCAGCTCCGACGGGGTAACTATGCAGCCGAACCGCGGCTGCCCGTTTAGCTGTCGCTTCAAGGCCGCGGCGGCTCGCTTGTGCCCACAGGGTGGGTGGCACTCCTGCCAGGCGGCCATCTTCATGCTAAATGTGTTTTCATTTGATTCCCTGTTTTTGGTTTTTCTTTTCTTTTACAACAAGGGTTAGCGGGGAGTCAGGCAGCAGCTCGGATGGGGAGGGCAGGGATCTAATGAATACTAACCATGTGAGGAGATTAAAGCATCAGCCTCAGTTAACGGTGCTGCTCACAGTCGAAACCCTGGAGTACAGGGAACAGATGCAGAGTGGACATCGGGGAACGGAATAGAACAGAATACGGCGGGACAGATTACAAGGACGCCGTTAGGAACAAAGAGGAAGAAGACAGGAGTGAACAGAACTCACTTGCCTGCTAGAAAGCTTGTGGCTCTTACCTGGTTTACTTGGACATTCCTGGCACTTGTTGAGCCCCCAGGAGGCGCCCACACTTCCACAGCAGTCATCCTGTTTGGTTAGACCTGGCAGAGGCTTCCCACACTGCAACCAGACACATCTGGGTTAAATCTGAGAGTGTTTGAATGCATACATGTGTGTGTGTGTGTGTGTGTGTGTGTGTGTGTGTGTGTGTGTGTGTGTATGTGTGTGTGTGTGTGTGTGTGTGTGTGTGTGTGTGTGTGTGTGTGTGAGTGAAAATATGACAGTGTGTGTATGTGCATACAAAATAGGAGTGCAAATGTGATGGCGTGTGTGCGTATAGAACATAAGTGTGCAAATGCGATGACAGAGTGTGTACGTGCATACAAAATAAGAGCGCAAATGCGATGGCCTGTGTGTGTGTGTGTGTGTGTGTGTGTGTGTGTGTGTGTGTGTGTGTGTGTGTGTGTGTGTGTGTGTGAGTGAGTGTGCATGTGCCACTGCCAGAGTGTGTTTGCATTTGTCATCTATTGTCCACGCTCATGTGTGAGAGAGGACAGAGTGAACCAGCCACATCTGAGACGAGTTAGCCTGAAGAGGACATAAACACAGCCAGGAATAGCTCTGTCCTCCTGGCACGCCTCGTTAAGGAGCTTGGCTAATTGTGGAGAGATTCCTATCAAACCTCACTTACTGGATTCATGCGCACATGGAAATTTATGAAACGTAAGAAGCAACAGAAAGGGCATATTTTCGACAGAACACTAATCTGGCACAGGGGCAAAGTCACTCAAGTTAAGAGGGGAAAGTGTTGGCTGCTCCTCCCGCGTGCTTCGTTCTCAGAGTCATTCTGTGGGGCTCATCGAAAGCCAACGGGAATCGGACTGGAGGTTTTCTTTTCAAACTCTCCATGAAAAGACGCCCGGGACCGTGGGAGTTGTTCTCCAGCACAAACAAACGGGTCCTCCACTGCCAGACAACATCTCTGCTGTGGGTAACTGTGTTGACGGGACTGGAACACGGGGGGAAACACAGCATCCCTCACAGCCAAGCCAACAGATGCTGCAGTTAGGTCTCAGATTAGCCAAACTCACGCACCCTCGCTCAGCTTTCCCTGCGTCTGTTGTTTATCTCCTAAATGCGTGCGACTTAAATCATGCAGCGTGACGTCGCTATGTTACCCCTGGGCCAGAGGCAAATCTGTTGTACGTGTCGTGCTTTCACACGTACTGTACACACACGGTGCAAAAGGTTCATCCCTTCTGTCTTCTGCAATGTGACGGACCTCCCTCATGGGGCGGTTCCCCCTGGCCTGATCTTTGTCCTCCCGGCTCATCTTAACTCATAACATGTCTGTGTCGGGGGCGCTCGTGGAACATGAGATGACCGCCGGTTCGGTGCTTGTAAATCGCACGGGGGGAGCATAAATCAGACGCCACGGGATAACTTCCTGTCTGAGACAGCAGCCATGAGACAGACAGACAGACAAGACAGAGATGGGAAGGCATGCCGTGCCTCAGTAGCACTGGCTTCTCCCAGTTTCCAGAGACATATAGGGGTATAGGATAGACCCATCTGCTAGGGTCAGCATCAAGCGATGATGCCTATTTTATCTGTTGCTTAAAATTTGTATTCACCTTTTTATTTTATTTAATTTGTTTACTTTGCTTTGTTTTTGATCTGTAGCACTCTGAGATTTCATTGTGAAATGGAGAGTGCACTACAAATAAAATTTATTATTATTATTATTCTTTTATTTTTATAAGTGTACTGTGTTTTATAGTAATAAATAATTCACTGCTGCTTACACGTTACCCATCACCAATCAACAGTTGTCCATTTCAACGCCTATTGCATGCCTGGCCATCCTTGTTGGGGGATCTATCATTGAATTGCCCCTCTAAATTGCACCTTTTTTCCCCATTAACACTTTGAGTGCCGGCGACGTGTTATGTCATCTTTTCATGCCCCCCGTTGAGTGCCGATGACGCGAATTGTCGTTTGATTTTTTTATTAGCGATCTGAATTCATATTTCATCAACCGAGTCTCCCGTTGGTACAGCAGACCCTCTAGGAGCTCCGATGGGAAAATACCGCCCCCTATCGTCTATCCCTGTGTAACTGCAGGCCATTCGATTATACTGGTGGATCTGTAGAGGGGGAGCCTCCTCGCTCCACTATGCTGGCGAGGGATCTGATGATGAGGGAAGTGATCGCGAGACGGAAAGCAGCCTGGAATATATATTTACAGCAGCCAATAATCAATCAATAAACGCAATCGATATTTGGAATGGCGATCAGGAATTGGAATAATCTTTTTGGAGAACATCTGATCTAAGGTAAGGAGTCTATGTTACCAGTTTTAGGATAATCAGAGCTGTATTCACTGAGATAACAGCGTGTCAATGTGTGTGTGTGTGTGTGTGTGTGTGTGTGTGATGTTGAGGAAATGAGGTAATCGATTTCTCAGCTCGCTTCTATAGCGTGCATAAGTACACATGTACTATCGATAATCTAGCGTTTATTTGAAAACGATTCATAAATAGGCAGACAAATGACAACGTGTCTAGTGTATTCGAGAATATTCCAATAAATGCCGTTTATGAGGGAATCTTTCTATTTTCCGGACATTTTCAAGAAAACGAAATGCTATAAAAAGGATATGAACCGATTAAAAAACTATCCGTTTCAACAATGTTGACTGCAAACAAGTCATTGATAAGCGACGGGCAGATTAGACACATAGCCATAATTTAAAACATAGATTATGCGTTTTTAACGCTAACATTGAAGTGGATGATGGCACTCAAGGACATTAATCAACGTTATGGCTGGCACTGAAAGTGTTAAAAGGGAACACAACCCAAATTAAAGATGCTAATGTCATTTCCACGGCCTACACAGTTCAATCAATATTTGTGAACATGAGCTACTCTCTCGCAAAGCCAGAAACCAGATAAGTAAGAATCAAACATGTGATGTCAGCAAGTATAAAGTCTGAAGCTGCTCCATTAATAATAATAATAATAATAATAATAATAATAATAATAATAATAATAATAATAATAATAATAATAATAATAATAATAATAATAATAATAATAATAATAATAATAATAATAATAATAATAATAATAATAATAATAATAATAATAATAATAATAATAATAATAATAATAATAATAATAATAATATAATAATAATATTGACAATGAATGGGAGATTTTGTGGACCCACGGACGTTTGTTTGGTTTTAGTTTTTTTTATATCGAAATTAGCTTTATTCTATAGTAGTGCTCTCAGTTCTAAAACAGAAAATGTAATGTAATTAACTCAGACACAGAGGAATAACATTCTGAAAGTTGTGTAGTTCCTTTTTAAGGTTTAGTGAGAGTTAAAATACATTTGACTTGACTTGACTTGTACCTGCCCATCAACGGTCTCCTGGAAACACCTCCCCACGTGTCCATTCTGGCGGCTATGGGGTCTGGCGTCGCCGTTGCTGTTCCCATTAGTGGTTGGCTGTCCGTTGGCGTTCCCGTTGGTGGGCTCATTCCGATGCCCATTCCCGTTCCCGTTCCCAGGCTGGGAGCGCTGCTGGACAGAGTGAGCTCCCTCAGCGGCGTTGGGTCTCTGTCCCGGTTTGACCCGAGCGACCTGGTGGATCTGGACCTCTGCCTCTGGAGGGTGCTGGATGTGTACATTGACCAGGGATGGGTGGAGAGAACCTGGGGTGAAGCCCGGAGTATACAAACAGCCGAGTTATAACTCGTAACTCGAGGAATACAGTTATGGGTAGTGTCAGCTCATGTATCATCAGCCAATGTGAAACTGTACACAAATACAGAAATTTGACAACCATCAACAAACATGTTCTTCCTCACAACATAATTCTGCACAAACTGGATTTCGTCATACCTTTCAACTCTAAAAAGGGTTATTCCCAGTTTGGGGAAGAAACAATTAAGATGCTACAAGCTAAACAAAAGGCCTTGTTATTCTCTGGTTTGAATCAAACCATTTCATTTCATCTTCCGAGACCCAAAACAGATTTGGTGAGGAGCTGAGGACATGTTGCAATGTTGAGAATGAGCTCTTTTGTCCAACTTCCACTGGAGAGCATCTATCTTCAGGGTGTGCCAGCGTTTTTTCCTGGAACGCTGCCCCATGCTCCCCCTCTCATAAATCATATCCTCACAGACAGAGGTGAGGGCCTGATACAGGACAGAGAGACAGAAACAGAGAGAAAGAGAGAGAAAGAGAGAGAGAGAGGGAGCGAGAAAGAGAGAGAGAGTGCAAGAAAGAGAGAGAGAGAGAGAGAGAGAGAGAGAGAGAGAGAGAGAGAGAGAGAGAGAGAGAGAGAGAGAGAGAGAGGAGGAGGGGGGGTGAGGAGAGGAGGGATGCATAAACGGATCATTACCAGCCAGAGGAGAGTCGTTACTGTACACAACGGCCACTTCTAATTGCATTGATTTATGCATCCTCATATACAGAGGTCCATGGTAATAATGAAAACCAGGAGGAAGAGGCCCAATAAGAAGTGTGTGTGCTGAGGCCTCGTGTGGACATGCTGCGTTGTGGAATGTTCAGTAATGGTCGCGCTGCAACCAGCGCCTGCCACTGCGTGAGCATCAGTCTCACTCCACATGAGGTCTAGAACGTTTCAACTTTGCCCCGAGGGCAGGCCATAAAACCCCAACCATTGCAGCACCTCCTTAGTCAGCCTTAGTTTAGCCTGAGATTAGTGATCAGTTACAGTACACATACTGGAAAGTGATGATAATACCGCTGTCATTCAATATGCTATACTTTTCTGGGCCGAGCACCTGCTTTGCTGACAGAGTGGTGAAGAGTGGTGATGTTTTCCAAAATATCAAAGCGGAATTTCAAAGGAAAGGGAATTGGCAATTGAGCAAGGTGAGACAATCTGATCCCAAATGTGCTCCTTTATTGATTTACTCTGCAGAACCTGCCAGAAGGTGAGACGGAGGGAGAGAGTGAGAGTGAGAGTGAGAGAGAGCATGACAG